>NC_141152.1:44126912-44426912 GCF_053477565.2 Lygodium microphyllum
GTTCTAGTAGTGAAAGCATATGTTACATCAATTAACAAATTTTGATTATCTATAAAGTATGATTTTAGCTATTATAATAAACAAAATTTAGTTCCTAAATACATAAACTTCCCTTCATATGAATTACTTGTCCAAAGCATACGATACACATGATGATGTTTGTTGTTCACAGGTAAGTATGTTTGCCCAAGGAAAAAGATTGAGCAATCTATGTCCTTTGTGCAAAGGGAAAAAAAGAGATCCCACACTTTGTGTCCCATGTGGATTTACATTTTGCCATGCATGCATACATGATCATATTGAAAAAGTGAGATTCCATATCCTCATGCCAACATCTCCTTTAGTGTGATGCATATATAGGTAAGGAAAATAACTTACATCTTTCATATTGTGCAGAATAAATCATGCCCCATCACATTCGAGCCTACAAACAAAATGGACTTAAGGGACCTCAAACTCAATGATAATTTTGATAGTTAACTCATGGGCATATCTAAAGGCATCCAAATTTGGAAAGATGTGAAGCTATATCTCTCAAATGTGACAAAACTTCAAGAAAATATATTTTAGAATGTCTATGTAAATTTCCATATGTGCATGTGTGGATGTGTATTTGTGTATCTTTGAATAAAAGCATGGTAAAGGGGCTTAACAAATCATGTCAAGGAGGACATGGCTACAAATCACAAGTACTATAGAAAAGTCTAAAATGAAGTGAGTTATGACACTTTGACGACTTGTTACAAGAGAAGTAAGTTATGACACTTTGACGAGTTATTACAAGAGAAGTGAGTTATGACACATTGATAGGTTGTTACAAGAGAAGGGACATATGCCACTTTAGAAAAATTTAAAAGGAAGTGAGTTATGATACTTTGAAAAGTTGTTACAAGAGAAGCTAACCTCAAATAACAAGAGAAGCTAACCTCAAATAACATTTTTCTTACACACGCACACGCACACGCGCACGGGCACGTGCACGCACGCACGCACGCACGCACGCACGCACGCACGCACGCACACACACACACACACACACACACACACACACACACACACACACACACACACACACATCGGGTGTCCCTTCATCTCTTCATGTGATTCAAAGGCCTTCTTTTTCTTCACCCACATCAATATACCTAGATCTCCACCCAAGGCTCACAAATCAACCACATCAATATACCTAGATCTCTTCAATGCTAGCCTTTCACTTTCCAGCTATCTGCATGTCATGTACCCAACTAAAAACTTTATTAATACATTATTTTTGCATAATTCAGCCCATCTCAAAATTTAACATTTCCTATAAATTTTATTATAACAATCAAACAACTTTTCTAAAATAGTTTATTTTAACATTTATGATAATTTTATAATGTGACCAATAGAAAATGCTTGTAATTTAGTGTTTCCAACCTAAAATAATGGGGTTGCAAACATTCTTGACATTAAGTGTTAGTGCTAGATCATAGGAAAATATTTTTTAATAGTTTATACCTTAGCCAAGGTAGAAAAAGCACTCAAGTGGCCAATTTCTAATGGAAATATATAAAAACTAGAAAAAATAGTAGAGAAAAAGCATAAAAAAGAAAACTAAATCTTAGTAGAGCTAAGATAGGCCAGAATCATCATGACCTACAACATTAAGGCCTTGAGAATGCGTTGTAGCAGTCAATTTGATTCTCTCTCTCTCTCTCTCTCTCTCTCTCTCTCTCTCTCTAAGTGATCTAACTATGTCTACATTGATAAAAGCATTCTTTTGGCTATCTAGTGATAAAAATACCCATGGGATCTCTATGGACTAATTTCTGCCAATAAAAGAGTGTAAAGCTTGCTAAATCTTAGGATTAGAGTAGAAAATCAAGAGATTCAACCAATCATCATGACCATCTACCACACAAAGAGACCAATTTCAATCAATTCTACTAACTCTAAACTTTAAAGGACTAAAGATCGAGCTAGCCACCTCTATATAAGAAGATGGAAGCTCCCATGGCTTCTAACAAGCTTTGGAAAAATCTCACATGATGTGAAAATAAGCTCTATGTTGCTCTTTTCACTTGAAATTCGCAGCCTATTGAGCTAGTTTGATACCTATCTTACTAGGAGATATAGCTAGTTTGATACCTATCCTATCGGGAGATATATCTAGTTTGATACCTATCCTACCTAGAGATATAGAGAAGTGATTAGCCCCAAATTTGGCATTCTCTAAGTTATAATTTGGCTTAGTTTATAGTAGATACTATCACTATAAATACCTCTCTAATAATCCCAAAATAGTCCTTATCATACTACTATTGGCAAGTACTAGACTCTCCCACCTACTAACTCTTATCCACTACTTTACCAACCTATTTTAAAGGGGGATTTAGAGGTATTTTTCAAGGAATATGATTTTCATAATCCACTAAATTTCTTTAATATATGCTCCAAAATTTGTGGATTGATGGGTGTCCCATACGCAAAGCCACCAGATCAACAAGATCATGAAGGCATTGTATGAAAACTAGACAATGCATGAAAACATGATTAGTAAGATTTTGTATTCAATAATGGAATCCAAGCATTTTGCAACTATAGTAAAGCCTATCATAGCCTCCATTGGAGCAAAGAAAATGATTACAACTACAAGTATAACAGGTGCACAAAGTAATAGCATATAATTGATTGAGTGCAACAATGATGCTATGGCTTTAATTGTAGAATGAATAATAGTAAATAATCTCATTCCAATATATATGATTAATTAAGGATTAATGAAAATATTAAATTTAAATAATTAAAAAATTAAGGTTTAATTATGGACCTAATTAATAGTAAATTTTGCTATTTTGTAAGTATATCAATTTCTTTTGAATTTAAAAATTTCCCAAAATATAACGATAAATTTCCATTAAATTGCAATGATTATTATGTGACAAAGTGTACTTTACAAAGTGAAAAGCTAAAAGTCTATTTTATTTAACTACACCCAAGAAATTAGTATATTCTCAATCAGTGATCTTTTTTAAAAAAGGTAGAAGATTCTATATGATGGTTAAATTAAAATACATCCTCGTCATATTATCTTATATCTATGAGTTGAAACTATATTCTCAAAGGCTTAAAGCTACAAAATTAAAATATTTAGAGTAGTTGCATCTAAGAGAGGCACATTATCCAAGCAATACATGGAATCTTAGAGAAGAAAAAATAACATTGTCATAGATGCTCTAGCTTGATATAGTTGAGTGAACTCTATGTAATGGAATTCCTATTGTTAAATAAGAGTAGCTAGGGATAACTCATTAAAAGGTCCTAGAAGTCTAAAATTATACATAAAGAGCATAGTGATGAATGGAGATAAAGTCTAAACACAACATAGATTCCTTAAAAAGGGTATGTAGAATGTTATTATCATGAATCCTCAAGACCAAATGGATTAGTTGTATGGAATATGGATTTATTGCTAGAATTATTGCTAAAATAGATGCAACATAAAAAACATTGTTTGTAACAAATGATTGTTTACCATAAGCATAGATTTTTTAAAAGTACTACAATATGTAATTTATTTGGTTTTTGTAAGAAAAGATTGATTGGTCAAGTTATAACGACTAACTCCAAGTATACCATTGAGTTTCTCCATGAGAAACTATTTTTTATCTTGTATTGCTAAGACTAGCACCATACATTAAACAAATTCAATGGTAAAAAGGAGGGCAAATAAGAGGAGAGAGAAGGAGTAGCACGTCCAATAGGATGGAGGCCAACATTACGTTGGATTTTCTCAAAAATTACTCACAAAATAGTGAAAAATACTAAAAACTTTTTTGTTTAAGGAGAATACCCTCTAAATGTCACTATCTATGGACAAGAAGAAGATTTGGAAAGATTCTGGAGGGAGCTTTTGGGAGGGAGGGTTTTCAAAAACTCCCCACCTTCTCCTAGCTATCAAAACCTTCTCCTCCTTCTAGAGCTCTCCACACTCTTTCTTTGTTGTCAATCTCTAATAGCTTCCCACCCTCATCATCTAAGTTCTGGATGTTCTGTAGTGGTCACAAACAATGCTACTCCCTTGCCTCACAGACATTCAACTTCTGCCTTCTCTATCTTGGTTCCCATTACCCTTGATGGGAATACATGGACATAAGTTCGCATCTCTAAGGGACCTTGGGTGCTCATGCAGCCATGACAAGGAAAGCGCAAGCATGAGGGAAGAGTCTATAAATGGGCATGGAAGGGACGTGTGGTGGACTTTACAATTCACCAGGGCAAAACAATTGTGAAGGAGATGCTTGTACAACACATCTACATGCACCATCAGATTGTAATGGCACTTGGATATGAGACAAGGCTTCCATCTCATAGGACAAACTATAGGTTTGGATTATCCTTTTGGTTTTTATGTATGGTTATTGTCATTGCTTCAATGATTTATTGTATTCTGTGTGAGAATATCATGTGTCACTGCTTCAGACATTCATCCTTCATCCTATGAGGAGTGGCAGCCCATTGAGTGCATTGTAGGAGTCATCCATGTGCTTCATAGACATGTTGGAACAATTACAATATGAGGGAAGGACTAGGGGGAGCCTTACAGATGATGGCCTCTTCTTTTATCATCATTTTTACCAACTTCAAGACCAGTCTCACACGAAATGTTACCTCCAAGCACTCCCTTTAGATGCAGACAAGAACATATTGGCATGGCCAGTGCCTAATTGCTTTGGAGTAGAGTCCACATGAAGCAAGATATACAGAGATGTGCAACGATCATTACGAGCTACCATTCCAATGACATTAGTGAAGATCATTCTATCTATGCCTATCAACATTTTTGTGGAACTATTTCAGGAGTTTGTTGTTAAAGTTACCAAGAAAATGCTAGTTTGCACATGAATGGACAACGAATTATTGGCAAAGGTACTGCGGAGCCAACGGTTCATGAAATAGGTGGGACATGTACATTGTTGCATTGTCCTTGATACAATTGTGGCAAAGTACATGATCACAACCCAGACTTTTACACTATCGTTTTGGTATTGTCAGGAGCACTATATCAATGGAGTGCTTGTGCCAATGGACCAGAGGTTGCAAGCTTGCAAGCCAACCAGGTTATAGACATTGAGGTGGTAGATGAGGCCTCATATCTATTGACCATTATAAGCATAAGAGAGGAATGTGCTTTGGTTGAGCTTCACAAAGACATCAACGATGAGGCTCCCAATATGCTACCAGAAGGCTTCTACTTCGTACACAATAGAAAACGTGTACTGAAAAGAAGGGAATCATAGATGATGTGCAAGGACCTTCAAGGCAGAGTTTAGGCCAAAGCTTAGTGCTACCAACCTGAGCTGCTCTTGTAACACACAACCTTGTAACCTAAGCTTCTCTTGCAAGATGTACCTTGTAACACACAACCCTTTTGTTAAGGGATATTTTGTAGCACACATTTTGTTATAGAATGGATCTTTTGTAACACACAAAGCCTTTGATAATTCATGGATCATTCCTATCAATTTCCTCTCTACAATTAGTTGCATTATTGTTTTGGTGTATTTTTGAGTGCAAAGATGGTATAATCAACATGATGTAATTGACACAACAAGCTATACCTTGTAACACACAACCCTTCTTAAGGGATGAGTCTTTTATAACACACAACCCTTGTGTTATGAATTGGTTCTTTGTGTCATGTTTCTTTTACTGTTGGTAATGCTATTGTTTTGGTGTGTTTAACAACGCTTGCCTCTAAGGAATACAAAGAGGATGTAATTCATACATTTTCTTAAATTCACAAAATATCAAAGAAGATACATCACAATACATTGTCCAAATGTCTTTAACAATCAAAGAATAATGTGTTTTTACATTATATCATTCGACCATACATATTCAGTAGTACATCCTAGAAACCGATACATATTATAGCTATGGTGTCAAGAGTCGGGAGAAGGTAGACTTGATGATGGCTTCATCATCTTTGGGGAGCGCTCTCGGTCATTCTCATCTTCCACCTTTGGCATCAGCATCACTGTGGGAGGGGCCTTCATTAGATTGTGGCAATGCACCCCTTCATAGCCTTGTTTTCTTTTCCATGATGAATCTTCTCTTCCCATATGGATGCAGGTCCTCAACTTGTGTCATCCCCACTGCAATAGCTTGACCCGCATATGAAAAATAATATGGCATTCGAAGCACATGGCATCCATATCCTATACCAGAAACTCACAAAGTGAATTACTTTGCTACCAATATCACCTTCTCGGCATTGGTTGCCACACGATGGCCACCCAAATACCTCGAAACTACCTTTAGTGCAAAAAGAGGTAGCACCACATTGTCTGGAGAGAAATCCTTGTGAAATATTATGATCTATCAAGAAACAAGAAAAGAAAAGATGCTTGTAAGGAAACATTGACAAATAATATGTATATAGATATTTGTCTCTCAATTGTGTATATGTACATGTGTACATACGACTTGTTACCTTTTTATGATTGAAACGTCCCACATAGTGGGCCAACCTCGGAATCATTTCTAGTCTCTTTTAAATTGGAGGAAGATGAGGATGCACTGCCTACGGACCTGCTTCTTCTAGCTCTTTTAATGAACTCATCTTGGCAAACAAGAAGCTAGAAATCAAACATATCAAAATTGAAAAATGCCATAGCAATAGCAACCACTTAACACTAAGAACAAAAGGAACACACACTACTAGTTGATTCTCATTGTTTTCTAGCATTCTTTTTTATCATAGCAGGATTGTCCCCCCAATGTTTGGCATTGCTTCTCTCTCTTGGATCCTGCCCATGTCCAACACTCCTAAATGCTCTGTAGCTTGAGTAGACTCTATCTGGGGGGGGAAACTGGCTCTCTTGTGACTTAAGCCTCCTCAAAAACTCTGTGAGTAGTTGTTTTCCTGTCATGTAATCCCCCTCCTTGACTTCTTAGTCGGCCAAGAAATATTTATCTTCTTCATTCGCAACGAAACCAATATCAGTATCACTAAATTCAGCTAATGCCGCAAGACAGTAGTCCTCATGCATATTTAGTTGTTGCATAATGTCCACTAAAAGAATAAACTCTTTATTTTTCGAGCCCATATTGAAGCTTCTGAAGGCATGATAAAGGAAGACCTTGAGGCTTGTCGTCCATCTCTTTACCCTTCCCTAGGGCATCCACATCGAATCCTGGCACCATAGGGTTAGTACCTGCCAAGGCTCGCTCTTCCTCTAAGTTGATGGGTATCTCTTCATCATAATCCTCATCCTTTTCCACAGCTGAGTGCCCTTAGAGGTGGAAAGAGCTTGTGCTTCCACGTCATCTCGAAGCTAAAGGTGTAAAAAACACAAAAACCCATACTTGTATTGAACAAGTCGACATTTCCTTGAATGTAGGGGACAACTCTCTAGGCACACTATGCCACATGAGGGGATCTTCTCCAAATCCCTTATAAGCTTTCTTGCACTTGTTCTATTTGATGAACAAAGCCCTAGATGGACATAAGTCACTTCATCTAGCACAACAAATTTGGCCGCACAGACTTTTGAACTCACGTTCATAGTCCTTAAAGGCATCAAATGCTAACACCTACTCTAATGAAAAATCTGCAGTAAACATACAAGAGAGCTTGTGTACTCTAAGCATAGCACTTGATTTGTTAAAAATAAATAAAAAATCTTGTCCTTTAGAAGCCTTTAGGTAATCTCGTCATCCGCAACAAGAAGGACATTGAACAGCGAACTTCGGGCCATCACTTGATCACAACTCCTAAAAAGGGGCTAAAAAAATAGGAACCAAAGATTAGTAAAAGAATAAGGAAAATAGGAACCAAATTAAAAAAATCAAGAAAATAGAAAAAAAGGAACTTCGGGCCAATGGGCCAGAATGGCGCGAGTGAGGCCTAAGGACCTTCCTATGGGGGATCTCTATCACACCGTTGTGACCCATGTTGATCGCGCTGGATGTGTTGAAGGCCAATGGGCTAGAACAGCGCGAGTGAGGCCTAAGGACTAATTATTGCAAGGCCCAAAGACTACCAATTGGTCCCCTTATTGCACGGGAGAGTTCTCTTGGTCCGGCGGTGTAAATGTGTTGAACTAAAGGCAAAGATCTCCCCAAATGACCTAAAGACGGGCAGAGGAAAGCAGGGAGAAGACGAGAGGTGCAATAGGGATTGCTTTTGGTTTGTGATAGGAGAAGATGAGAGGTAGCGAGAGGGAAAATTGTTGTACACCGTTGTGACCATTAAGGGAAGATTAAGCATACCTTGTACGAGATGGAAAGGAAAGTAGGAGGTCCAAGAGGAAAGAAATTAGGGAGAAGATGTGAGGTTCGTCAAAGCCAACTGTAGGAAGAAGATGTGAGGTTTGTTAGAGCCAATCGTAGATTAGTGCTCACGAAAAACTTTGGTCCCATCCAATGGAAAAAAGGAGGAGGCTTAACCCTAACCGGTTTTGGGAGGGAAGTAGCTGGTTTTATAACTAAAATGCTAAAAAAATAGCTAGTTTTCATCAAGACGAGCTTCACTTTCAACCAATACATTAAAGGACGGTTTTATGTGAGCACTGAGGACGGAGGAACACAACTTACGAGACTGATTTGCTGGGAAGTGTGTCTGTACTATTTACATTCAACGCCACACTTGAAGTGACCCGCATCAAGTTTGTTACGGCCCATGGTCCCGGCGGAAGCTCATTCCTTATTATTATTATTATTTTGAGAGAAATATAATTTGATTAAAAGGAAAAAATAAATTACAAAGTGCCATGAGGAAGGTCCATGATGGTGCGACTCTTAGTAGCAACACATACTAACCATGCACACAGGCTCAGAACCAAGCACATAATAGGAATCAAACCCAATATGGAATGTACATAATAGGCTCAGAACCAAGCATATAATAGGACGAGTTTGTAGACAAAACACAAGAAATGGACACTAAATTTGCTAATCAGCTTGAAGATGAGGATGTGCCATGATGGACAGACTTTCCCTTTCCCCTTCTAAATAGAATCAAGGAACTCTAGTGCTAGCAAAGTCTATCCCAAGATTGTTGTAGAAGATTTTTTTTTTCCGTTGAAGGCAGAAAATCATTCCTTATTATTATTTTTTCATTGCAAGTACAAGAAATTTAGAAAGATTTGTTTTGGGCTTGTTGTTTGATGTGGTTTTGGATTTTTTTATTTTTATTTTAAAAAAAAGTAGGCACAAGGTAAGTTACTTCTTTGTATTGCCGCCTGTTCCTTCTTCGAGTTGCTTACTGTTTGAATGCAAAGCTTCTCATCTCAAGGTATATTAAGCCTCTCATCTTTCAAGCATGGTTGTCTTCTTTGCAGTAGGGTTCTATTACTCTCTGTCTCACTTCCTCTCTTCTTGGGCCATCACAATGTGAGAGAGGCCCCTCAATCCATTGACATCGCCCCCTAGCCTCGTGATGATCTCCCTTATTGGGTCATCACGGTGCAAGAGAGGCCCCTAAATCCGTCGACTCCGCCCCCCACCCCGTGATGACCTCCCTTCCTAGGCCATCACGGTGCGAGAGAGGCCCCTCAATCCATCGACTGCCCCCCGCCCCATGATGACCTCCCCTCCTAGGCCATCACAATGAGAGAGAGGCCCCTCAATTCATTAACCATGCCCCCCTCACCTCGTGATGACCTCCCCTCCTGGGCCATCATGGTGTGAGAGGGGCCCCTCAATCCATCGACCGTGCCCCCCTCGCCTGGTGATGACCTCCCCTTCTTGGGCCATCACAACGTGATGCAAGGCCCTAGGACCTTCTTGGTCTGATGCAAGGCCCAAGGACTTACTGTCATATGCTTGTAGATGCCATGACAAAAAGGCCAACCACAACAAAGCCTTGTGTCAGACCAAGGTGATGCTACGTTAGAGGTTTAGTTCAGGAGATGAAGATACAATGCACGTAGGGGAGTTCTTGACGAGCTTAGGCATATTTCGTGCCACATGCAACCTACAATCCCAAGGCTCCCTTTCTAGAGGGTTGTTAGAGAGATCTGTGAGTGTCATAGAATAGGGGTGTGGTGGACCACTTTTGCCCTCCTTTCCCTCAAAGAGATTTGTGAAGATTTCTTGATTGAATTCATGGAGGATTCCTATACACTTGCTGCACATGCACACAAGGTTACTGTGATGGCAAGAGACTTTGACACTAACAAGAGGCTTCGCTATAGATATGATCAGCTGCTTTAGCCTCTCCATCCGTGACCCTCGCATGCATGACATCTTTGTGATCCCTCTTGTCCATCCAGGGCGCCATAACATAGAAGCATATCAAGCATCCCACCCTCTCAATACAAGGTCGCATAGAGGGCATGAATCACCAATTTTTGTTGAGGAAGTTTTGCAAGAGCAGGCCTGGTCTTAGGAGTCCTAGCCTCAAGAGCCTTAGCCCATGGCCACGCCGGAGCCCCAGCCCCAACCCATGGCCGAGGTAGAGGCCTCCAAGATTACGAGAATATGCTAACCTCCACTTCTTCTTCTTCTATAAATTTTGGCTTTACCATTTTGGGGGCTAGAGAGGTTTTATCGATGGACCTGCACGATGTGCAGTGCATGCGACATTTTGAAAGATGGATGACCATGAACACAGTAGTGCATGTGGCAATACTGCAAGTAGTCTATTCAATTGTCTTCTGTTTAATAAGTATTTGATCAAATGCTTGAGTCTTACTTGCCCAATTGTTATTACGTATAGGTTCAATTTGGTGTCTCTAGGAGAGGAACATCAAAGACAAGTTTTTGATCTTGACCCTCTATTCTCCATTACATTGCGTGACGATGCAGAAGCATTCATCTGGTAGCTTGATTGGTTAAGGCTTGTTAGGCTTTGGATGATGCTAAAATCATTTGTATGGCCTATAATCAAAGGTATGTTGTGACTATTAAAGAATATCTTGAAGAGGCCTCATGCGAGCATGTTGCCAATAATTGTTTTTTCCTTATTAACTTAGTGAGCATTGGAGCTTGTTGTTATATTCGGTCGAGATGAATACAATATTTTTAGCAAATTTGGGGAGATCTAGTGGATTCCATGGTTGAGTTAGACAGTGAGTAACCTCAATACTATATTCAATTATTTCATTCTATTCAAGTTCAACGCACTTGTTGTAACATCAAGGTGTCTTTGTAGTTGTGCAAAAAAAATTGTAATGATGTATAAGCATCTACTGTTGGAGGGGGTCTGGGTGGACGCGATGCAAATGCAGTGGGTCCTGGTGCCCGTATAGTTAGACAAGTTCTCTTGTGGATGGAGAACTGCTCTGAATGCCTCACTTTTATGCAAGAAAATTCTTGATATTCCTAACGTAAATAGAGTGACTTATTCATGTTTATTTATATGTATCCAATGTGCATTGATAGGTAAGGTGCACGTGTTGCTTTGTTTTTAGGATGTTCCATTGCACTATTATAGTGACTTGGCTGTCACCTGGTATACCCTGGTCGCTCAACAAGGTGTACTGACTGGCATGGGTTGAGGAAGTAGTGCTACGAGAAGTTAATGAGTGTCAGAAAATTGGAGCGCCTTGTATAACAAGAAGAACTAAATCATGACATTGCTATAAGGCATGTAGAGGCTATGGGGCAATTTGAAATAGACTAAGCAGAGGTGGAGGAGTTTGTACGTGCAAGAAGGGTAGCCGAGAGAGAGTAGAGAGAACACCTGCATGTAGCATGGGATGACATGCACACTGGAGATTGACCAAAAGGAGTGCCAAACATGATCCCCTCAACGGTGCCAAGGGAGTCAACAGAGGAGGAGGTGGAGTGGGAGGGGGAGAGAATCAACTCATTGATAATAAAAGTAGTAGATAGTGACTCCAGAACATCAAATGTATTATCATTAAAAAGCATGTATTATGCATTGGGGTGATCATAGTATCAATTTTATAGTGTATCATCAATTTGAGAGGTCTCCTCTTGTATTCTAACCCAATGACAATTGTGATAGTGTCAACCTTACTTCCATTTTGCGAGTCCTTCAAGTGCATTTGAATTTTTGAATACTTCAATCTTCTTGTCTTTCTTTATCCTAGCATCTCGCACGGCTTATGCAATGGCTGATGATTTTAATTCCTATTTTGTCAGTAGTATCTAAAATATCCTTTTGTAAAACCATTGGAATAGCTTGCAAAGACTATTGGCTTTTCTACTACCACCACCATGTTGGGTATGCGTGAAATACACATTGTGTGCCATGTAATGAGACTTTTCTGTGCTTTGTGTGCTCCAAATACTTGAATCTCCATACTTTTCAATGAAATATGGCATATGATTGTATATGATGTGCTGTAGATAAATGGGTAGTCTTTGAACAGTGTTTAGTAGACACAGACAATTTTATACTAACATGTATGAAACCAAAGACTTGTCTTACCATGTAGTGTGTGAAATTAATGTCTTCCCATGCTTTTAGCAACTCTTTCTTGAATAGATCTAGGGTAGTCTGAAACAACTTCTTGTCTGTATTTGTCCATGTCTCCTTATCAAGCATTTGGAATATGATATCCATAGCATGCCACACTTCTGCCTTTGCATGCCTTGAAAGAGGTTTGTGATCCTTTACTGTGTTGTGCAGCCTTCTCCATTGCTCAAATTCAATCCTACTTACATGCGTCCTTTTGTAGTACTTTCCACTTTTGGTAAGATTTTGTCGCTCATTGTCGATGGGTCTCGAGAGGAATCATCTTGACTTCACACCTCCAAGAGAAACTTTTCTTGGTATGTCTATTTCGTTGTTTGACTTTTTTTTATCCTGCACGATTTGTATCTCTCCTCCATGAAGCTTCATGTCAGCCAATGACATCTCAAGAGTGGCAATCCCCTTCTTTCGTTCTATGTGGTTCCTGATCTTTTAAGAAAATCCAATGTACAGGTTGACAAGCTTCTCAATCACCCGAAAAAGTGCATGCATTGTACATATATGTACATTTGATAGAGGTATATCAAAGATTGGTTTGAAATCTTTGTCAAACTAGGGATGATTAGGTGCCTTCTTCCACCACTTTTGATCAAGTGCTTTTGCATCCTCCATGCAATACATGCAAGGAAGGGTGACTAGGCCTTTGTTACAATTATATAAGCACTTTATAGTCTTCAAGTCTGATGCAAGTTGCCAAGTAACTTGAAAGTTGCCCTTCTTTGGAACCAGTAGTGTCTTCTATCTTTTCATTTGAGCATTAATAACATCTGGTAGTGGAGTCTTTTGAAAGACCCATTCCAATGCTTCATAATTCTCTGACACTACTAGAAATGTCCCAAGCCACCATAAATTCATTTCGGAATGTACATTGAAGTAACATGGATCATCCCTTGGCATGTTTGCCATTGCCCTTGTGTCCATCAATGTAATGGCTACTCTCTCCATCTTAACATCTTTCAGAATTTGACACTCATCCATATTTAATGTATTTTTCAGTATGCCATTTGTCTTTGCATGCGAGATGTTGTAAAACTCAACCATTTAGACATGTAGTATCTCCAAATCCATGAAGATATGCTGTATTCGTCATAGACAACTAGACCTTATTTTACTTGAAACTCTCCATTGATGTGATAGGGCTTTCCAACATACTCTTCCTGCTTTAAGTTAAGATATTTTTGAAGTCTCTAGATTACTGCAGTTGTGGGCAGGAGTTTTGGCTTAATACCCTGTGATTTAAATGAACTTGTAACCTCTTTTTGTAAGGAAGCATAGCCATTGCAACTTATACCACTCTCATCCATGGCACTTTGTATACTCTCCATAGAAACCATGTTTTGGCTCACAAATTGCTCAACAAGTTGCCTCTACACTACCTTAAATTTCTTCTCCTATATGAGTTCTTCTACAATCTTCGAGCTAACAAGTGGCTTAAGTCACTTTGCAAGGTTGACATTGGGGTTACAATTTTCCTTGTTTGGCTATAGCACATCCCTAAACAAGAGGGACAATGTAAAGCAAGGAGAGATAATGACAAAAAATCATAGAATAGTAAGATAAGAGATTCCTAACCTGATAGCCCTTATTTGTTTCTTCATACCTCTAGAGCCCACCTTCAAATCCTCTATGTTCTTTAGTTCTCGTTTCCTTTGTCGAGGGCTAAGTAATGTTTGATTCTGTCTCAAAATTTGCAGTTGCTTGTTTAGCCTTTCTATCTCCTATTTTTGGGCTTTGATATTTTCTTCTTGGAGGTTGCATTTTGCCTTCAACTTATTGATGGTTCTCCTCTTGATGTGTATCATCGCACTCTCCATTTCAGGTGTTGTAGAGATAGCTTTACAATAGCCAAGAAGGCCATTCTTGCCATCTTCGACAAACCTAAGAAGGGTAGTCAGGTTTGAAAAGGGTGGGGTGCTAATACTGTGAAGATATTTGGGATAAAGAGAACTATCACACCAAAGGTGTACATGCCTTGCTCCTCCCTCATGTAGTTGCGTCTTCACTATTTCTGAGATGTAATTTCCTCCCCTCCTTTTTTGTAATGGGGCATAAGCATTCTCTACATCTATGTGGAGGTGATACTTGGAATTGGTGTTGAGAGGAGGTTGCTACATGTTTGTGTCTGCCATTGCACCTATTTGTGGTGGATTCTGTGAGTTTTTATTTGCCATTACACCTATGTGTGGTGGATTTTGCACCATTGCTATAGAAGCGGGAAAGGCTTTAGAAGAAACTGTCACTTTTCAAAAGTTTAAATTTGAGGCATTTAATGATTTTTATTTCACCTCAAAGAAGAAGTTGATTCAGTATCTCGACCCTTTACTACAGATGAGGACACTTTTTGGCCCAAAAATTAGGAAATGTGCTATTTTTCTAGAGAGAGAAATTTCAAGGTTGTATTTTCTTAGAGGGCCTCCTTTTTACCACTAAAATTCTTTAATGGATGAGAGGTCTCTTTGTAGATGCAAATAATTTCCTAAGAGTCATGGTGACTAATATGACTCTAGGGATACTACCACAATGTCTCTAAAGGGGTCAGTGTGAGGCTATACTAAAAGATCCCTATATTAGTTAAGGGACGGAAGGGTAAATGCTAAGTGTATTGAGCAAGATATGGCTATGGTCGATAGCCAATAATAATATGTACTCCCTATTATTTGCAATAAAGGGCTGACTTGAAAAGGACTATATTCAAATTGTATTTATGTTAATATAATATATTCTTTTAAAAATGGACTAATTAGATAGCATGATCTAAATATATTTCATGGGCATGTGCATACATATTTTGTAATGAAGTGCTTAATAAGCACATACATGCATTTTTGCATATATTTGGTGAATACTTTGGTGCGACCATGGCATAAATATAAATGCATGCAAATAATTATGTTCATTTAGCACATAAAAACATTGACAAGTCTCTTCATCAATTTTTTCCCAATCGCCTACCTTCCTCCATGGCTTCCATGTCTACTCTCTTCTCTTCTTCTATTGTCTCTCCTCTTCTTCATTCACATAATATGTATTCCTTATAAGTGATATCAAAGCTATGTCTTCAATCAATTTCTTTCTCAATTCCATAACTTTTGGATAAAGGCCAATAGCCAAAGTTTGTGGGAGCACCCCTTGTGTACAAGTACATTTTGTATAGTCATAAGTAAGTGAAGATAATAAAGAATAAGGATAATGTTAGTATCCACAAAAACTTCATCATCATCTTCTTCTCTTTCTTGAGTGGAATTTTCTTACAATGCCTCTTATTACCAAAGCAGCAAGATGACTCCATTCCATGCCTTGTATGGATGAGATTCTCACTCCGTTCACATTAGGGGATATTTGGACTCACTTTTGGGCCTTTTAAGCTCTTTGGATTCTAAAGAATATTCCATAAGGACAAATGAGGGTGAGATTACTATTATGGAACTTTTGAGTTTACTTTTTGGTTGGGAGGCCATAAGGTCAGTACGTAAACTCCAAATTTGCTAAAGGTTGGTGTGTTATAATACTCTCATCAAGACCTTGATATGTTACATGATATAGTTTTGATGTACAATGGATATAGTATCCATGGCCCCCCTTTTAAAGTAGGAGGGTGACATGGAAAGTCTCACAAGTCCTAAAAGTGAGTCCAAATTTCCACTAATAGCTTTTCTATTCCAACATTAAAGGCAAAATCCTCAAGAAGATGCTAGAGGAGATGGATGAGCAAGGTAAAGCTATAAGCTAAGATATCCAAGTGGCAAAGTATTACCAAAAAGCTTATGTAGATTTTGGAAGACAAACCAAAACTTCAAGGAAGGAGACATAAGTTTTCTTTGTGTTTATTCAAAGAAGAGATTGTTATCATTAGGTGAATCCCAGAAACTAGGCGTGAGATGTTGTGGACCTTACAAGTTCCTTGAGTACCTAAGGACCAATCTATGCAAGTTGCAACTTCCCAAATACTTAAAGATTCACAATTTTTTCATGTTAGCCTATTAAATGCTTATGTATTGAATCTTGATCATGTACTAGATGATTAATAGATTATAGTGATGAACCAAGGGTATTATAATCAAAGAGTCCTTGAACTCTAGCTTGAGAGAATACTTGTAAAGGAGAGTCCTTAGGAGTAGAAATTTAAGGCAATACCTCATCTAGTGAAAGGATTATCCTGAAGGGAATGCCACTTGGATTGATAAGAAAGTTCTACGTAAACAATATCCCCAGTTTCTTTTGAGATGAGGATATCTCAATTTCTCTAACGGGGAGAGGACGTGATGATCTTTATAATTCAACAATTAAAAAAAATAAAAATGAAAGGTTGAAATATTTTGTTTTATCTATTATCGATTGCACATAATCACCATTATCATAATCATGAATGTCATTATCTACATTGTTATCATCCAATGCTCTGTGCCTTGCTAAATGGAAATTCCTTAAAAGCCGAACATAATAGATTGACTACTAGAGAAAGAGAAAAGTATGAGCACGTTAAGTATGCTGAATAAGGGGGATAAGAAAAAGGCCATAAAATCCTAAACCTAAACATTGACTTCACATTATTAATTCTAATGGATTATAAGATACTCAACAATATATATATATATATATATATATATAGCGAGGAAGTAAATATATGGTGAGAGTGAGAAGGTATAGAGAGGAGAGAGCATGAGAGATTGAGGGTTGCTTACCACATCTTGCTCCATCCACCTACTTCAAGATCAACTTAACTCTTATACCCACCTTCTCCATGAAGGTCTTGTATATTTCATCGTTCAAAGAACTTAACCACATCTTATCTTTGCATTCTCCCTTACCACATCTTGCTCCATCCACCTACTTCAAGATCAACTTAACTCTTATACCCACCTTCTCCATGAAGGTCTTGTATATTTCATCTCATGTTTTTGATGGGCTGATTCTCATAAGCTAAAAACTTCTCTCTACCCAACCCAACCTTATACTTCCTTTGAGCTTATGCTTCTAGGAAAATTCATTCATATTTTCTCTCATCTTCCTACCAACGCTTTACCTCTCATAAGCCAAAACTTCAACCAAACCCCTAGAACTTATTCTTTAGCCCTCAATGTCAAGGGAGTGAGCCTTGAAGTGGAAGCAAGAGCTATGGTGGAGAGAGAGAGAGAGAGAGAGAGAGAGAGAGAGAGAGAGAGAGAGAGAGAGAGAGAGAGAGAGAGAGAGAGAGAGAATGTGGAAACTCTAACAATCATAATGTGTGACCAACCTTCCCTTTATTCAAATGTCATTGAAAGAATAAATTATGAAGTGACAATGATGGACACCCACCACTTGTAATGTACATGTGTGTGGGTAACTAATACATGGTGTGGGTAATATTAGTGTAACTAATATATGGGAGACTATGCATAGGCACCTTTACCCCCCATCAACCTCCCACTTAAAGGTGAATATGTCCCTAGTGAGGAGAGAACAAGAAAAAAGGTAACAAAGTACAAATGTACATAAGTACAATAGGATGAGGAAAGATGTCATCTCATCCAATGCCCATCAATTTCCTAAGGAAGGAAAAACACTCTGCTGAGAGACTTTTTGTGAGAAAATTTGCAAGATTTGGTCAATTGAGATCTTGATTTGTCCTCAATGACCTCTCTAATAAAGTGGTAATGCATCTCAATGTGCTTTGTCTTCACATGGAAGACCAAATTCTTGGCCAACTAAGTAACACTCATAGAATCCGACTGCAGTGTAGGGACCTCATCAAGAATGCCAAGGCTTGCCACTAGATGGCCTAACTAGAGGGACTCCTTATAAGCCTTAGTGGATGCAACATACTTATCAAGAATATCAATCATAGAATCCGAATGCAATGACCAGAGGGCCTCCTTGCAAGCCTTAGTGGATGCAACATACGATGCCTTCTTTGTAGTCATTATGGCCATGCATTTTTTGTTGAGACTTCAAGCTCGCGTGTGTGATCAACAGAGTCTTAGCTATGTCCAGCTGCATCAGCAAGTGTGGGACATTAAATAAGTTATTGGATTAAGGCTATGTGTGAATGGTCTTAAAGACCTTAGAGTGTTGTATTCACTTTTGGATATATGGATTATGGAATAAGAGAAAAATGTGTAGTGAGCATATGACTCCTCTCAGTTGCTCCAACCCTTCTCTCTCTCTCTCTCTCTTCTAACATGGTACCAAAGCCATGCTGGATGGGCTCTCTACAACTGAACAAGTGAAGAAGGTCTAAAGAGAGTGAGCATCCAGGATTCTTTGAAGGCAAGAAGGCTACCATGGTTTCTTGAAAGGTATGTATTGAGAAATTGAGTTTGACATTGCTCAAAGCATTGTCTGTGGTGGCTTGTTTGGGAGTGCACCAAGGCTCCATTGAGCATGCAAAAGTTGTCAATGAGCATCATGTGCTACTAGTCTGCTACAAACACAGCCTGTCAGGTTGCGTGAACTGCGTTGCTATAGTCTGAATTCCATTGATTGCAAAGGCATCACATAAAGTGGATACTAAGTGGTTAAATGTTGGGCCATACCCTTTGGAAGGTGCTTGAAGATTGTTGTATCCAAATACTCTGGAGAGGGCTCAAATATGAGAGCTGAGACATGAATGTACACATTTGAAATTTAGTCCTAAACTACTAGTAACAAAGAATACACATCATGTATGCTACCTTGACATGATCTTGGAGCTATATGTCATGCTCAAAAAGCATCATTGAAGCATAGGTATATGCAAGAAGGAAATATTCATTGACTCTTAAGTCTTGGAGCTGAAGTTTGTTGACAAAAATACTCAGATCTGGAAGTATATGACAAGCTGAAATCTGTTCTGGAATTTCCAGCACTAATACAGGGCACCGTTTGATCCATACATGCCTTGGAATGATGGTTATGACTAGCTAGAATGCTGGGTGAATGCCTGGGCAATACCCATGTACACTTGGACATGATTAACAAGATTAAAAATTCAGTTTTTGAATGCATTTACATATCTAGAAATTATAGGATGAAAACTGTCATAAAAATGTGGATAGCAAACATGGTCTTTGCCTGAAGCACTACATGACATTGATTGGTCCCTATCAAATGTATGATTTGGGATATGTTTAGGAATGTTTGAAGCATTAGGACAAGCATTGATTGCTACTGAAAATTGAATTCTGGAGATAAAAAAAAATGCATTTAAAGTGTCTTGGCCGATTACAAGTAGGGAATGCAGTCCATGACATTGCTTCTTGAAGATAGAGTGTCTATGGTTGTATGTATGGTCATGTATTGACCCCGACACACTGAAGCAAATGTATGAATTGATTTGAAGACATTTTGGAGCTAGATAAACCTTGCTTTGCTGAATATTTGTTGACTGCAATATGTGAACAAGAGTTTTGACACTTGTACTTATTAGTTATGCACTGATTTGTGCCCGTATGGTCATATTTGGACTACTATATGTAGTAGCAGATGTCTATGAAGTTTTGGAGCATGTATGGAATGCATACATATATTTTTTAGCTATGAATAAGTTGCTGGTCTCACTAAGAATTTACAGATTTTAGACAGCATGTATGTACTTTGACAGTAAGGTTGCATGAGACAAAGTTAAAACACCTACATGGTTTATGTATTGATATACCTATGGGTTATATGGAGCCCCAAGAGGAACACCAAGGAAAAGGGAATTCTCTTGCAAGAAAATCTATCTTGTAACACCAACAAGCTTGTTTATCATGTTTCATATGATCATAATAAAGAAAAGAACACCAGGCACAACAAATCTTCATACAGCATCATGTAGATCTCCCACGGTTTTTAATAGAATCAACCATATTCTTCAATATCTTCACAAAATCCATCAATAGAACAAAGAAAGCAAAGGAATACACCATCTTTGAATGGAAATACATCACATAGTATTCATCTTCAATATCTTCATAGTCTTCTCTCTCAATCTCTCATATACAATCACTCTGTTTGAGTAGAATTGGCTATCTCTAACTTTCTCTCTCTCTCTCCATCAATAATACATCATATCCTCACTACAATCTCTCTAAAATCACTCTCAATAATCCCTCTTAGGTCGTGGATACCCCTCCCAAGAGGTATGTCTGATATGAAGAGTCACCAGAGCCACTACAGTGTCCTTTCATAGCTCACTACTGTCACTTCACTCTAGTCTTTACTTGAGTCTTTAGCAGCTACTTCTTCCACTTATTTCAGCTCTTTTGCACTTGTATTCACCTCTTTCCAAGGCTAGAAAACTTTCCCAAGCTACACTCTCATCCATCAGAACATATACAGAAGCATACAGAACAGTCTACAGAACAGTACCAGAAGAGCTACAGTACAGAACAGAACAAAACAGAAATAGAAGCTCTACAGAAGACCTACAGAAGGTTACAGAAGGTCATCAAAACCACATAACTCATTCTCAAATCATTCCAAACTCTCACAAACCACTCAATAAACTTTCACAAGATCTCAATCTTCATCAATCAATACTCCATCCCTCTTTGCAGAAGACAATCAGAACAAAACAAACCAAAACAGAACAAAACAGAAGGTATACAGAACCTATCAGAACATCACAGAACCATTAATAAACATCATGATCTTCCAAAACACCATCATTATCATCCAAAACACTCTCAAACCACTTCTAAATCAATCAATCATCTCATAAAATCAATCATTCAGCTCTCAAAAACAACAAAAATCAGCCAAAAAAACAAGTCATTTCAACACTCAACATATCCCCACACTTAATAAGGAAGCGTCCTCGCGACCCAGGAAAAAGGGAATACAAGTTCATTGAAAAGCTCAACTTTGATCTTCAATATCTCCTAAAAAAGAATCCATCCACCACGACCCCAACTTATAACCTGTTTCTAATATAAAAATACAAAGAAAGGAAAACCCTTTATACATTAACACCTCTTATCAAACTAAAAATCACAACAAATCTGTAAAGGATATAAAAGTTTGCTTCTTATTCATCTGCATCTGCTTCAACTCTCCAACCACGAACCCATCACCACAATTCTCCAAAACGTAGCTCGTACACGAAATCCAATAGAAAACCACCACGTTCGTATGACATAAATAAACTCACAACACAAACACTAATACACAACATAACCATCTGAATGACTCCTTCAAAAAGAGAGTTTTTCATTAAAAAGCTTTCACCATACATTGGAAAGATATCAATGAAGATGATGCCTCTTAAAAGATTGATGTTGTCGGAAACGATCCATAGATAAGGATTCATCTACAAAGTTTTTAGGAGGATTTTGAAAAAATTGGAGACAGCACATCCTTTCCAACAGGACCAGGTATCTGCTAGGTAAACAAAGGGCATGAAAATACAATATATCCAGCTGCTGGGAATCAATGCTTACATTGACATTCATGCACAACTTTGGAATAGGCTTGGAATCATTATGAGAGTGTCTATGCATATACGCCAGGTACCAAGCAAAGTGAGCAGTTAATCTCACTGATGAGGGATCGGCAGACTGTGAATACTGCTGGGCAAAATGAACATAGTTCTAATAAGCTTGACTGGAAGCTGTCCATTCTCCTGGAATTACTGCCAATTGATCTGCGGTCCTGTAAGGCAATCATCCGAACTCCATCCCCTTCTTCTGGAAATCTGATTATCAAACCCGTAACAGTCACTAACCAACTGAGGTGGTTGAGATATGGAAGTGTTAGGAGAGGGTAATGGAATAAGGAAAAGTGGATGAAGGGAAGGATAGGAAAAATCATAAAAAGAAGAAAAGGTTAAAGAAGGAGTGGCAGAAATTTGGAGGGAATCACTAAGGAACGGTGTTAACTGATAAATAGGAAATGTAGAGGGTACATTAATGGAGGGAGAAGGACAGGGTGGAGAAGGGGAAAATATCCTATCCTCAATAAAGGAACAATAAGTGAAAATGGAAATTTGAGGGAAAGATGAAGGTTGGAAAAGAAGGGGTAAAATAATGGTGGAATTAGATTGACAAAGGGAAAGATATATAGCATAGCGGTGAGCCATTTGTTGGTAATAGAGGAGGGTAGGAATAGAAGGTCCTAAGAGAGATCGTCTATGATAGGCATCAAAGAAGGGAGCATCAAACGGATTATGTTTTGAAAGATAGGTTAAGAGATCCATCCTCAGTTGATTAGTACTCTGGGCAAAGGTAGGAGCTGTGTTTTGTCTTTGATTGAGGACCACCGAATCAATCATGGGATGCCACGAATTATCATGACAGTCAGCTACTTTGGAGGAATAACTTTGAAACATGTCAGCTATGCACAACTCCAAATGATTGACATACAAAACAGCCTGTAAGACCACATCCCCTACATACCACGCCATATCCACCTCATCTGGAATTAACAAGTCTCCTCGTAGATACATGTACGACATCAACATGGTATCTGGCGTGACAGAATCTTCAAAGACCATTCTGACTACCTCTGTCAACAACTCAGCAGACTAAGCCCCACTCCAGCCATCCTCTGGAAAATGTAAATCCATCGTGGAAAGCTTCATATAGAAGACCAGCTTCTGTAAGTGGTAGTGGACAAAGAAAGAATGGTCTGGTAAAACATATTCCTGAAACTGCTCAAAGGTAGACCATAACAAGTCCATTCTGGACTGCAATCTTTCCACTTTATCTTGGAATAGAGGGCACAAAGTAGCATGTCTCTGAAGAGCAGCCAAGTCCTGCTGTGAAAGAGAAGGAATCAATGGAACATTAGGGCTTGGAGGAACAGAGCGGGACTTTGCAAGTTGATCTTGCAATTGCTGGATTTGGGAGGCTTGGTTCGCCACTGTGTCATTAGCAGTCTGTAAAGCTGAAAGTTTGTCATCTAAGATAGCTTGGAACTTCTTCGCTTCTCTGGACATTTTCTCCTTCTCTGCTGAAAGGCTAGTAACCTGTGATTGAGCCTCGAGTAACTGGGTCTTCAAAGAAGAAATCTCATCGCTTTGGGTGGCAACCAGTTGGGTTTGCTGTTTCATTTGCTTAAATAAATTTGCTAGGGTATCCTTAGCAGAAGCTAACTCAGATGTTGCCTTATGCAACTGGTCCTTAGACTGCATGAGCTCTTCATAAAAAGACGCGTACAGCTATTGAACACAGGCTGTCACTGACAACTCAATGGAACTTTGAATATCCTTACAGAGGAAAGGAATGGCATCTCCTGAGACTAGATTGTTCAGGGAGGAAACCGATATGTCCAATGATCCTTCGCGATGTGCTCTGAACAGGTTATTACAAGTGAGATACCCAGGGAGTTCACTGCCAAAAGTAGTAGGAATAGGCACTGAAGGAAGTACGGAAGGAGCTTTATCCGCTACCCTCTTCAAGCGTTTGCGCTGTATGACCAGGGGAGGCGGAGAATCATCATCCTCTACGTCAATGGGTGCTGACTCATCTGAAGGTGGAGGAGGAGTTAATGGATCTGATGGAGGAGTTGGAGGCACAGTCTTCTGTAAACCTGAATAGGTCAAGAAGGCAGACAAATATGATCCATATGTGACATTGGTAACATTACCCCTGGTGACTTTAACAAAATGCTGATCCATTTTAGTGAGGAGGTAAGTGCTCCAATCAATAGCAACTCCTTTCAACACCATCCTGGAAGCTGTAAAAAGCTCTTTGGACAAGTGCTGGGATGGCGTTTTGGCAGGCATAAACCTGTCCTGGAGAAACTTTGAAGGGAAGAGACAGAGCCTTCCCGAGGCCTCGAGGTGTCAAAGTCATAGAAAGTCCATGGACTACACCTGTCTTCTTGCTGTAAGAGGCCAGAAATTCATCACATAACGACGGATCCGCTGGAAGCAGGGGAAAAGGAGTGGCCACAAAAGCAGCGAGTCCCGCCTTCGTAAGAGGCTCAAAAGTAAGTAGGGAAGAGTAATCCCTACTAACTAATGGGACGTACTGGATAGGGGGAGGAGCATGAGAAGGCGCCATTCAGATAGTTACACACACACCACAAACACAGACAATCAAGGAGAATGCCTGCAAAGCAACAAACAAAAAACCAAGGATAAGAGAATAACCAATAAAACGTGACACAACCAACTAACCCCAAGCAAACCACATCCTAGAAAAAATTTGACATGACCGTGAGACAAATGCGACCAAAAGCTTCATGCGATGCATCAGACAAACACCCAGAACCTCGTATCAGGCAATAAAAGAAAAAACTGCATACCGTACCCGTAACTGTAACAAAGACAGTAAACCAAAACAATACCACATCTGACACATATCAAGACTACATCGTTGATAAACCAAGATTGGACCATGGAAAATAACGCTAATGACTGCGCATACCCATCCCACGAAACGGTTCATTAAAAATGGGAATTAAGTGCAGTGAGGGGGAATTAATTTAAGGAAGGGTTTATTTTAATAAATGATTAAGAATGGGTGAAGTTTAATTAGGTGATAAACCTTAGCAAGAAAACGGTGGTTTCTTTTTATAAATTAAATTACCAATTATTAGGTGAAGCGGTGCTTTTATTCGAATCCCGACTTCGATACCCGACTGGGTCTCTAAATGCAAGTTCATTGATTACAAATTAAGGTGATGTGGAGCACTTTTTTGCCAGCGCGTGCTCATGTGACGGCTGGTTCATTTTAAATAAAAATTAAAGTGCCTCTGTAGCGCACGTAGTGCGTGCTAAGTGAACGGCGGGTTTATTTTTATTTTTTAAAAAAATGGTGTGTTTAGCGCGAATGCGCGTGCCATGGTGGTATTTAGGTTTCATTTTTTTATTATTTGTTTGTTTGTTTGTTTGGTTTTTTTTTCTTGTTTGTTTTTTAATTTTAGAATAACCGTGGGTTTTGGGGTAGCTGAAAAAAAAATATCAAATAAAAGGGAAAATACCTGGTAGTGGATGTATGGAAATGCAAAGAATGTGCTCTCCGCAATCCAAAAATATCTGGATTTTTTCGCTGGAGGGTTAGTGGGTATATGGAGGAAAAAGGATTTTGTATTAGATTGTTGTTTGTGTATGTTTTTTTTAATTTTTTATTTTGATGAATTTAGGTGTGTAATGAAGTATTTTTTCAGCTTAGAAAACATGCCAAAAAGAAATAAAAATGTTAACGAAATTTTTAGGAATTTTTCAAAAATTAATTTGAAAATTTTTAGCATTTTTAATGAAATTTTTGCAATTTTTGAGTATTTTTAAAAGATTTTTTAATTTTAAAATGGTCTAAAAATTTTTCTCTGAAATTTGCAAGTTAGAAAAATATGGCAATTTGCTGCATAAATAGTAGGAATGTTTCT
This sequence comes from Lygodium microphyllum, assembly GCF_053477565.2. Lineage (NCBI taxonomy): Eukaryota > Viridiplantae > Streptophyta > Polypodiopsida > Schizaeales > Lygodiaceae > Lygodium > Lygodium microphyllum. The sequence goes on from NC_141152.1 coordinate 44,152,615, forward strand.
AGATTTTGTGATATTTTTTCAGAATTTTAAGTGTTTGTTAATAATTGTTTTTTTGTAATTGTTCAATGATTTATTTTAAGGTTTGCGGGTTGTGAATTAAAAATCTGGGAAAATACCCAGAAATAGGCTGCGTGGCAGCTGCGTGTCAGCAACCAACGAACAATCGCCCGCACCCGCACACGAGCAATCACACGATCAATCACGAACAATCACCCACACCCACTCGCGTGTGTCAAAGGACGAGAAAAGGACCTGCGGGTGCTACGGGTGGGAACATGACTGATGGAAGGGTTTCGGTGGTGGGGCCGCTGCTGTTCTGCAGAGGAACCGAAGCTTGGGTAAGGTGTGGTGGGTTAGCTGGGGGTGTGGGGTTCAGCGGGTGAACAGGGGTTATGGAGGGGTTTGGTGGGTGTGACTGTGGGGGGGGAACAGGGGTTTAGGAATGGAGTGTCCTGCGGGGTGTAACGGTAGGGGGCAAGGGGGGCCTGTAGAGAGGTTGAGTGGATGTGTGTGATGGGGGGCTTGGGTGGGGTAATGGGGGTGGGAGGGTTGGTGTGTGTGTTTGGGGGGAAGGGGGGCTTAGAGGAGACGTAGGTGGGTTTAGTGTGATGGTGGGAAGGGGGAAAGGGGGCTAAGATGGGGGTAAGGGGGGTGGGTTTGTGTGACAAGGCACGTGGAGGAGGGCGAAGGCAGGGTCAACGGCGGCGTGGGAGGCGGGCACACAGGCGGCACGGTGGCGTGGGGCTGGAGGGCGGGCAGGGAGCAGGGCGGCAGGGTGCAAGACAGGAGACGGCTGCATAGGCGCCTAGGTGGGAAGGCACACGAAGAGAGGGGCGAAGAGGGAGGGGGGCAGAGGCGGATGTCACGGCAGCGTGCAGGAGACGTCGTGGAGGAGAGAGGGAGGAGAGGAGGAGAAGGAGGGAGAGGCGGAACTGCACAAGACTGTCGTCGAGAAGGCTGAACCCGGAGTTGCGGAAGGCGGAGGCGGCCAAGAAGCCTCACGGGATTCCCTTGCGACGGAGAAGGTGGTGCGTCGGCCGGTTGAGCGTGAGGCCCGCCTCGATCGCCCCATATCCCAATACGTAGCCGGCCGCGAGGTATCCCGCCACGACCGACATCACGACCCCCAGGGCCTCGTACTCGATGCGTGCCGTCATCAGGATCTTATCATAGTGATCATGATCCTGATCACGACCGACAACATGGCCATGATCGTGATATCATGCATCGTGATTGATGATCCATCGCGCAGCAGCCTTCGAGCCACTGCCACGGGCCCCAACGATGTCACCGCCTGGCTTCCCAAAATGGAAAGCGCCAACACCACCAGCTTCTGGGACAGCGCCAGCGTCTCCATGCGCACACACATCAGACCTGTCAGCGTCGCCGCCGACACCGCCGTGTACAGGGCGTCCACCGAGCTGATCAGCCCCTCATCATCACGACGATCTGTCTCCGTACTAATATGGGCGGCGTCGTACTTCTTCATTACCCTCGGCGACAAGATGATATCGGACAACGAATCGTGTGGCGCACACGTGTGGAGGAGCCACACGAGGAGGCGGAGGTAGGGGGGAAGAGGGCGTTGCCCATGACGATGAGGGCGGAGAGGGCAAGGAGGAGAGGGAGGGGAAGGAGGGGAAGGAGAGGAGGAGGAGGAGAAGGGTGAAGAAGAAGGAGATGGAGGTGGAGATGGAGGAAGGGGAAGAACGCAGGGAGGGGAAGAACGCAAGGAGGGGAGAAGGAGAAAGGTAGGGAGGCAGTTCGGGGGGGGGGGAAGGGTCGGAGAGAGAGAAGGGTGGGGGGGATAGGGAAGGGTGTGGGGGGGTAAGGGCACCCATAAGGGGGTGCCCAAGGGGTGGGGTGTTCAAGGGGTTGGGGGGGGGGGGGGGGGGGGGAATGGGCAGGGATACGCAGAGGGGGGTGCCCATAGGGCCATAAAAGAAAGGCGTACCCCCGTCCCGCGCGCATGCGCGGGGCACGGTAAAAAAAATTTGTAGTGACGAGATCGAAATAGCACCGAGATGGCGGGACGGGTCACGCGGACGCGACCGGGGCGTGTGGAGACGTGTGAAACTAAAGATGGGCGTGTTCACGCGCAGGACGAGTCGCGTGAAAACACGTAAAAATAAAGAAAAATTAATATCTCCTAATTCGGACGTCAAAACGAAATGGCATAAAAACAAAAAGTGGGCAGGACGACAGGGGGAAGACAGAGAAAATGTGCAATGGGAGTTACAGGGGAAAGACAGGGTGTTCACGTGCAAAAAACACGAAAAACGGATCAAAAAACATAATTAAAAATTAATATCAAAAGATCTGTGCATCAAAACAAGGTGCAGGTAAAAGGAAAAATGTGCAAAAAGACGTGCCCGACAATCCTATCACATCAAAACATAGTTTCGACTGAGATAAGACGCGTTCACGTGGGAAAAACCCAAAAAACAAACCCAAAAATGGGATCAAAAATTAATATTGGACAAACCGTTCACCGGAATGACATACAATAAGAAAAAAAAATGTCCACAAGAAGAGGTGGTACAGGGTTGTCATGTTAAAATGCAGTTTTGGCAGAAGTAGGAGGAGTTCACATGCAAAAAACACCAAAAATACGCTCGAAAACACATTTAAAAATTAATAATAATAAATCCAAAAGGCAAAAGAGGGTGGAAGAAAAAGGAAAAAGGTGGGGGAAGGCACAGGGGATAGGGTTGTCAAATCAAATTGGAATTCCAATGCAAAAAGGGCAGGTTCACATGGAAAAATGTCAAAAAGATGCACGAAAAAGTCTTAAAAAACCAAAAAATTAATAGTGGACAAACCGTGTAGCAAAATGACTCGGAGTAAAAAGGAAAAATGTCAGGGGAAAAGTGGTTGACAGGGCTATGACGTCAGAACATGGTTTCGAAGCAAGAAAAGCACGTTCACATGGGAAACCGGCTAATTTGCGCAAAATGCTTTAAAAATTAATAACGCGAAACCGTGCACCGGAATAGGGGTAGGTAAAAAGGAAAAATGGTCAGTTCAATGGGAGGAACAGGGCTATAAGGTTGGATTTGGAATTCGGTGAACATAGGGTGCATTCACATGGCAAGACCACAAAAGCAGGGAATGAAGGAAAACTGCAAGGGAACAGCCCCAAGGGTGGGTGGAACATAACCGGGTGGGTGGGAAGGGATCCCCAGCAGGGTAAAAGCAAGTCATGGCATATGCAGAGGGGTATGCAATGTAGACGCGCAGGGACGCGTCCCCACACTTAAGACCTTAACGGATAGGGTTAACCGAGCAACAGGGACCTAGGACCACGCCACAGACCATCCACTAACTTCCCCACACTTAAAACATGACTGTCACAAAGAAACCAAAGTGTAGGGTTAGAAAAACTTGGCCCGTTTCGTCAAGAATCAAGGTTGAGTGTCGATGGCACGTCCAGTGTTGTTGTTGACTGCAGGAGGTACCAAGGCATCTTCTCGGCGCACGTACGTCATGGCAGGGACCACGCAGCAGTACCCAGGGAGGTAGCTGATGGAAGGAATCGCAGGAAATCCGTCGATGATGAGGGATACTACACTCAACTCGCAGTCACTCAATTGGAATGAAAGAACAGTCACTCACCCCATGACTAATATCACTCGAGGAAGAATGATTAAAACCCATATCTCATACCCGGTTGAGGAATCGACAAGGGAAAAATGGTGCAGAAAGAGTATGCCAGGGTGCACAGTTGATGGTGCATTAGTGCGTCCAACCCGTCTGGCATAAGTACAAGGAGGAAGGCAAGGGAGCCTTACAGTGCAGTGTACAGAACAGGGTGATGTGTCTTGTGATGATAGCAAAGACCCATCCCGTGGGTGCATAGGGAAACGGGAACATACCTGACTCCAAGTGTCGTAACGTCCCTCAATCTCACCTCTCGATATTTGATTGAAGAAACTCCAGTCACACTCAACCCACCCTCTGTCTCACTCTCTGTTGATAGATACAGGAGGGCAGCCTTTTCTTGAAACCCATTGATGTAGTCCTCACAGCCACTTGTGCAAAGGTTGTATGCCTTGTGCGCATTTGATGGTGCAACTGTGCATCCCGCCCTGTGCCGACATACGGTGTAAGAAGAAAGGCCAGGGAGCCTTATAGTGCAGTGCACAGAAACAAATTGTGCTTTGTGCATTGAGAGGCCCATCCCGTGCGTGCAACACTCCATTCACACTACTCACCTCTCATTTGATTTGAAGGGAAAAGACTAGTCTCTCGCCCCACCCTCTATCTCACTCGTGGTTGATAGTTACAGAGGGCAACCCATACTCACTTCCCCATCCGGTTAGGATGAAAGCTCACATCACTCGATTGTTTGTCGATGAAGATCGCGTCATCAGGTGTTGAAGAGGCGTACCCAGGGAGGTAGCCATCAAATCGAACGTTGTATTGGACAGGAACATGTCGTCTGCTAGAGGACAGTTAGACGCTCTGCAGAGAGACCCAGGACACAGCGTACCAAGGGAGGCAGCTTCGGAATTGGATCCTGGGGATATCAATTAATGAATCCACTTTCTGGACTGCTGGGTGTTACCACCTTTTCCACAGCCAACTTCCCGCCCAAGGGTGTTGACCACCTTTTCTTGGAACGAGGCCTGCTATGATAGGGAATTGCTTCCTTTTCTCTCATAACAGATTTGTTTTTTTTTCTTTCTTTTCTTTTTCTTGTTTTCCCCTATTCCCGAGGGTGTTTCCACCTTTTCTCGAAGAATAGGTCGGCATGACAGGGACCTAAGTCCTTTTCTCCCATAACCGATATGTATATATTTTTTTTCTTCTCTTCTTTTTTTTCAAATGGAGCAAGGGAATGGTAGAACTACCATTTGTCAGAACCAACCTCGCCACTGTCGCTGGTGGAAAATAGAGGATAAGAGATCAAGGCTGGAGGGTGGAGTTGAGGGGACAGAGGGTTGCGTCCACTTCATCAGGAGTGACTGAAGAACGGCTATCAAAAGTAGCATCATAAGAAGTACAGTGCCGCGCCAACGAGGAAAAAGATCAAGTGACTGTAATTGTCAAGATCCCCAAGGAGGGAAGTACTTCTTCAGGCGATATCCATTGATCAGAAAGGGATCATCAGAGGCATCAACGGTCTGCACTTGGACAGAGCCATTAGGGTTGACGGCAAGTACCTTATAGGGGCCCATCCACCGCTGCTGGAGCTTGCCAGGAAACTTGCCAAATCGTGAAACATAGGCTAGGACCAAATCACCTTCTTTGAACTCCTTGTGGTTGATGAAGCTATCATGGTAAGCCTTGCGTTGAGCTTGCGTGGCTTCCATGCACTGGAGAGCCATCCTACGAATTTCGTCCAAACATTCCAGGTGCAGGAGACGGCGTTGCAGTGAATCATCATCCCCCAAACGCTCTTTGATGGCCACTCTCAAAGAGGGTAATTCCAGTTCAACAGGAAAAACAGCTTTTGTACCATATACCAGCTGGAAGGGTATCTGTCCGGTTGCTGCTTTATGGGAGGTTCTGTACGCCCAGAGGGCCTCTGTAAGTCGATCGTCCCAATCACGACGATGTGCAGCAATTGTTCTTGTCAAAATTGAGCAGAGGATGCGATTGGTGACTTCGACTTGGCCGTTGGCTCTGGGGTAATAGGGAGTGGACTTGCGATGGCGGATCTTATACAACTCTGTCAACTCTTCCATGACTTTGTTGAGGAAATGAGTACCTCTGTCACTTACCAGCTCTAAGGGACTGCCAAAACGGGTGATGATATTCTCGTACATGAACAGGGCCACACTGTTACCATCGTCCCGCTTTAAGGCTTTAGCTTCACACCACTTTGTGACATAATCCGTACATACGAGGATGTATCGGTTCTGTTTCCTTCTGGTGGGAGGATCGATCGGACCTACGAAGTCAATGCCCCACTTCTCAAATGGCTTCAACGGAAGGATAGGTTGCAGTGGCATGGCACTTGTCTTGGTGGGTTTCCCCATTCTTTGACAAGCATCACATCTTTTACAGTAATCATAGGCATCCTTGTGAATGGTAGGCCACCAATATCCTGCTAGCAGAGCCTTCCTGGCTGTAGCTTCTCCTGCAAAGTGACCTCCACATGGCTCGTCATGGCAAGCCTTCAGAACAATCCCAATCTCATCTCCTGCAACACATCTTCTGAGCACTTCATCTTTGCCTTTCTTGTACAGTGCACCGCCTAGGAGGGTGTAGGGGGCTGATTCCAGCATGAGCTTCTTCCTTTCCCGACTAGAGATACCAGGAGGATACTGTTGGGTTGCCAGCAGATTGGCAATGTCTGCATACCATGGAGTTACAGTTTCTACCAAGAATAGGGAAGCATCAGGGAGGTCTGGATCATCTTGCTCCTCGTCTGCAGTTTGTGGGATACGCGATAGATGATCAGCCAGAACATGGGAACGACCAGGCTTAGTAATCACCTCAAAGTCGAACTCCTGGAATAAAAGGAGCCATCTCATCATTCGTCCTTTCACATCAGCTTTGTTCATCAAGAAGGACAGGGCCTCATGATCCACATAAAATTTAAAGTGGGTAGATAGGAGGTAATGGCGAAACTTTTCCAAGGCAAACACCATTGCCAAGCACTCCAGCTCTGTCACTGTATAGTTCCGTTCCCTATCAGTGACTTTTCGGCTTGCATAATAGATCGGTTGATCCAACTTCGAGGAGTCCTTTTGGCAGAGGACAGCACCTAAGCCTTCAATTGATGCATCAGTGTGTACATGGAACTCTTTCATCCAATCAGGAGGTTGCAGAATGGGTGCCTCTATCAAACACTGCTTCAGAGTGTGGAAGGCTTTGTCACATTCTTCTGTCCAAGTAAACTCTACATCTTTCCTCAGGAGCTTATGCAAGGAGGTTGCCTTTGTCGCAAAATGGGCTATAAACCTTATGTAGTAACCCACATGGCCTAGGAATCCCCTCAACTGTTTGAGGTTGGTGGGTGCTTGCAGAGCTGCGATCTTTTCGATCTTTGCAGGGTCTGTTGATATCCCTTGTGCAGAGATAATGTGGCCCAACAGGACTCCAGAAGAAACCCCAAAGATGCATTTTTCGGGGTTGAGGGAAATCCCATACTCCCGGCATCGGTCAAAGCATTGTTCCAGGTGTTCCCAGTGTTCACGGATCAAACTATAGACACAGAAGTCATCCAAATATACCTCAATAAAGTCGTGCAGATGATTTTGAAATGCGGCCATCATGACTCGCTGGAAAGTAGCAGGGGCATTGCAGAGCCCAAATGGCATCACTCGGTAAGCGTAGGTCCCCCATTCTGTGGTGAAGGTTGTTTTGGATTGGTCTTCTTCTGCGATTTGGACTTGGTTGTATCCGCTGAATCCATCCAGAAGAGAATAAAGTTCATGTCCTGCCACGGTGTCCAATAGTTGGTCAGTGAAAGGGATAGGAAAATGATCCTTCTTTGTTTTAGAATTAAGCTTTCGGAAATCAACACATATTCGCAATTTTCCATTCTTCTTGGGTACAACCACGATGGGTGAAACCCATTCACTATTTGCCACTGGATAGATGAACTCGGCTTCCAAAAGCTTCAGCAGCTCCGCTTGCACCAATGTGGAATAATTCGGGTTCATTCGCCTCTGTCGTTGCCATACTGGTATGGCATCAGGCTCCAAGTCAATATGATGTTGACATATTGTGGGATCAATCCCCTTTAGGTCTTTATAGGACCATGCAAACACGTCCAAATTTTCTTTCAACAAGTTGTACAAGGTTGACAACTCCTCTTCTGGGAGACTGTTACCCACCTTCAAGTGGCGTTCAGTGCCTTCTGCATCCACAAAGGTTAACTGCCTTTCACCTTCTACTTCACGGATGAAGGTCCCACGAACTGCTTCTGGATACAGATCCGACTCCTTCAAGGGAGTGGTGTCCTCTTCTAATGTCCCACTAGAACCAACTTCTTCTTTTGGTGGAGACTTAGTTGCTCCTTGAGATGTTGGAATGGGATTAGAGCCGTTTCGGGTTTGGTTTCAAGATTAATTACCTCTTGGCTTGAAGACTCCTCTTCTGAAGATGACACAACCAAGAACGTCACATAACAGGGACCCTCTGATGCCTGTTGGGTTTGTGGGATTGGTGCTTGTTGGCACGGTGCATCATCATCATCTTTTCTTGGCAAAGATGGGTTAAGACGGCATGAGCCACTGCTGAAAGACGGCTTGTTCTTCTTAATCCATTTCTTATAAAGGTTTTGCATATGAGAAGATCCATTTATCAGACCAAATGGTACCATCACCATGCTGTCCCATAGCATGAGCTCGTCGGCTTCTGATGCTTCTGGAACTTCTTCCTCAAATGTATCCTCTTCAAGTGGGATAGATTCTTCTGACTCACTTTCATAACCTTCTTCGTCCATATCATATCCAACCTCTTCTGTCTCTGTCTCTGTTTCTGCTTCTGCTTCTGCTTCTGCTTCTGTTACTGCTTCTGCTTCTGTAGGAGCTCTGTAACAGAAGAACAGATTCTCTGTTTCCTCTCCTGTCTCTGTCTCTGTCTCTGCTATGGCCATATAATAGGGAGAGCAGTACATCCAAGCTTTTATCTCACTGTCAGAAGTGATTTCAGAAGTCATTCCTGATTCAGGCAGGAAGTATTCACCCATTGATAATGGCTTTGCATCTTTTGGAAGTCGGCTTACAGTATCCACTGTTAAGGAATGTGCCACTGTTTTCTTGGGAAGGATCTGTTTGACAGCATCTTCGTCTGCTGATGTTCCATCCGTAGCCTCATTAGGGGAGTCAGAAGATAATTCCAAGGAGGTGGATCCATGTCCTTTTTGAGAACCATACAGTTTCAGCACCACTTTGTTGGGTCCTCTACCCAAGGTCAAGGTTCCCTTGAACCAATTCGTCCTTGCTCGGGCTTCAAAAAGCCATGGTCTGCCCAATAACAGAGGATAGGATGTACCATAAGAGTTTGGCTTCACCACCAAATAGGTTAGCCAATAATCTTTTCCAGCCACTGTAGTCTTCACATATGGGAGAATGCCCAAAGACTTGATTCTACTCTGATCCGCCAGTCTGATGAGCCATTGGGTGGGTTGCACACCTTGTAGGCCTAAATCCTTCATTGTAACATCCGTCATAATATTTACTGATGAACCACCATCAATCAGTGCATTTGCGATGAAGCAACCTTCTATCCATATGCCAGTCTCTGGAGTACCGGGATCTAGGAAAGCATTAGCCACATCCACTTCTTGTACGGGCTCTGAAGCCTTGTTGGACTTTGTTGCTGTTGAAGGAGCAATCCTTAAACCACGTCTTCTTGTCAATATACTTTTGAACCTTTTCCGGCAACTAGGAGACAACATCAATAATTGTCGGAATGTGAGGTTTGGTCTAAAGGTATCTAGATCTTTGACTAGATCGTATTCCTTAATAGGATCAATTGGCTTCTCTAACCGATTAGGGAATGGGGCAACACCCATTTTCATTTTCCCTCTTTCTTCCAACAGAGGAATTACAGGAACTTCTTCTGCCACCTATGGCACTTCCTCCTCTTCTGTATCCTGGACCTCTGGTCCTGTCTCTGTAACTGTCTCTGTAACTCTCTGTGGCACTGTAGTGCTCTGTACGGCACTGTTAGGCTCTGTTCTATTCTGTTCTTCTGATGGAAGATTGAACTTCACTGTTCTGGCAGGAGGGTTATTTTCTTTCTGGATAGGTGGTTCCTTTTGCTTTGCACGAGTGATGGCAGCAACTTCCAATTCCACTAAATTGGAGGTAGGCTCTTGGGCCTTGGACGGACTATCAGTAGCACTGTTTTTCACTGGGGCTGGGCTTGGACAGTCTTTTGCAGTGTGGCCTTCTCCTTTGCATCGACTGCATAAGGGCTTGTAATCCACTGACCTTCGAGGATTTGGACAATTTGGTGAGATGTGTCCCTTTTCTCCGCATCTGTAACATTCCACTTCTGATCTCTGACCACCGCCAGACTGTCTTCCTCTGTAACTTTGGGAGGGAAATCTTCTGGGTCCGAAATTAGGACCAAACTCTCTAGGCTTGGGTCCAATATCCTGTGTTGTCATTTTGGATTCCAACAAGTTGAATCTTGCGTCTTCTTCCTTCCTTCTCCTATCATGCATCTCCTTCAGAGAGCAAATGTCCTCTGTATGGTTCTTCCGCAAATAGTAGGAACAGAAGGCCCCAGGAATAGTTGGTTTTTGTGTACATTCGGTGGCTAAATGGCCTGCTTGATGACACTTACCACACCAAGTATTTGACCGCATCACATCTCTTCCTGCTCCTGCAACGTTGGATATGCTCGCAATATTCACTTTCAATATCAGTAGTTGTTCTGTAATCACATCCATCAACTCCTTTTTGATGTTTGCAACTGAGTTAGATAAGTAATCCTTCAAGCTTTCTCCTCCTGAGGCACTGGTAGGAGGGTTTTGAGGAGTCTCTGTAATCACTGCATAAACGGGTTGGGCTGGTACAGAGGGATCTTTGTTCTGGTTCTGATTCAGAGCTCATGTTTGAACTGTTGGCTGTTGGCTCTAGTTGGTAGGATTCCACTGTTGCTGCTGATTTGGCATTGAGGAAATTGGTTGGGACCATTGTTGTTGAGGTTGAACCACCATTTGAGGCATGGATTGTGGCCACTATGGATTTGGTGCACTGTATTGTGATACCGGGGGCATCTGTTGGTAGGGATAGGGAACAGTCCCTGGAACTGCATTTGGTGGATACATCATTCCTGGCATCAGAGGAGGTAGGACTCCTCTTCCTGTATTCATCGCTAATCTAGCTTCCACTTCATCATACAGTCTTGCACCTTCTGTTGCAGCTTGCAGTGTGGCTGGTCTTTGCAGCTCCACAAACTTACGGATTTCTGGTTGTAATCCTCTGAGAAACACCCCCTTTTGAATGCCATCATCTAGATTATGGTTAGTCAATCTCTTCAGGATGGATTACATTCGTGAGACATAAGCTTCTACTCTTTCTCCAGAGGATTGACTTAGGTTCATAAATTCCTCTCGCATCCGCTCTTCAAAACCTTCACGCCTGAATTTAGTGAGGAAGGCTAACTTCAGGTCGTCCCATGTGCCAAAAGTTCCTGCTGCTTGTCTCTCATACCACTGAAACGCCGCGCCCTTGAAAGTGGCGTGGAATATTGCTAACCAATGCTCAGGGGTTCTGGCATTGTTAGCCACACATGCTACCATAAATTCTGCTACATGAAGATCGGGGTCTTCATTGTACTCTCCCTTAAAAACTGGCAATGGGACTACATTCGCTGGCCTGTCATCAATATTTCCAGGACGGATCTGGCTTGGAAGTGGACCTCCAGCAGGAGGAGGAAGGGCTTGATGTGCCATTGGGACTTCTGTAAAGAGTTCCGCAAGGGCGTCAAAGGCGGCTTCTGCTGCTAGCTCGTTCTCAACCTTGATTTTTGCTTTCTCTCTTCTCACATACCTCTGGACTCGTTCTAACGCTTGCCTTTTTATTGCATCATTCATCAGGGGTGTGGCTCCACTATATTGTTAGTGCTCCACAGAGGGTTAACAGAAGGCTTCAGTCTCTGGAGGATTCTCTTGCCAACATTTCTTCTACTTCTTTCTTTTCAACGTCCCTGAATTCTGCTTTCATGCCACTGCACAGGGGAAGATATTCGGTTCTGAAGGTGTCAAAATGCATACGTCTGAGCATTATGGTGGTGCCATCATCATAGTAATGCCAGCTTCTGATGGTTTCAACAGTGTATCTTGTGAAAAACACTCTGTCTACCAGCTTTCAGTGGGTCGCTAATTGAACAAACAGAAGATTATTAGTACACCAAGCATCCCATGTATCTTGCTGTTGAGCATCCACGAACAAATTCCAACTCTTTTCATTCTTGTCTTTGTGAACCTCTACAGACCAAGACTCCTGAAGCTTCTTCACAATCTCCCACTTGATGTTGTCTGGAAACTTTTCAATAAATGCCAAATCTTCCATGGATGGTCATTCTCTCTGTTTCTACTCTTGAGTTTGTTCCCAAACAGTTTGCCACCAAGATGCAAGTTTCTGCTGCTTCAATAGGAAGAGGAAACCGTCCACCACATAGAGCATGCATCATGATGGTGATGTGTTCCCGCCATTGTGGGATGAACTTTTTGTGGAATGTGGCTTTGATTATGAGAAATTCCAACTCTTCAGTGGAAGAAGGAACTTTACAAACATCCATTGAATTCTTCTCTTCTTGGCAATGCCAATTCCTTCATTTTCAGCCTCTTCTGGTGCTTGTTGATGGCAAGTTTCCCCGGCTGCGCACCAAAAACATGGAGCCCCAAGAGGAACACCAAGGAAAAGGGAACTCTCTTGCAAGAAAATCTATCTTGTAATACCAACAAGCTTGTTTATCATGTTTCATATGATCACAATAAAGAAAAGAACACCAGGCACAACAAATCTTCATACAGCATCATGTAGATCTCCCACGGTTTTTAATAGAATCAACCATATTCTTCAATATCTTCACAAAATCCATCAATAGAACAAAGAAAGCAAAGGAATACACCATCTTTGAATGGAAATACATCACATAGTATTCATCTTCAATATCTTCATAGTCTTCTCTCTCAATCTCTCATATACAATCACTCTGTTTGAGTAGAATTGGCTATCTCTAACTTTCTCTCTCTCTCTCCATCAATAATACATCATATCCTCACTACAATCTCTCTAAAATCACTCTCAATAATCCCTCTTAGGTCGTGGATACCCCTCCCAAGAGGTATGTCTGATATGAAGAGTCACCAGAGCCACTACAGTGTCCTTTCATAGCTCACTACTGTCACTTCACTCTAGTCTTTACTTGAGTCTTTAGCAGCTACTTCTTCCACTTCTTTAAGCTCTTTTGCACTTGTATTCACCTCTTTCCAAGGCTAGAAAACTTTTCCAAGCTACACTCTCATCCATCAGAACATATACAGAAGCATACAGAACAGTCTACAGAACAGTACCAGAAGAGCTACAGTACAGAACAGAACAAAACAGAAACAGAAGACCTACAGAAGGTTACAGAAGGTCATCAAAACCACATAACTCATTCTCAAATCATTCCAAACTCTCACAAACCATTCAATAAACTTTCACAAGATCTCAATCTTCATCAATCAATACTCCATCCCTCTTTGCAGAAGACAATCAGAACAAAACAGACCAAAACAGAACAAAACAGAAGGTATACAGAACCTATCAGAACATCACAGAACCATCAATAAACATCATGATCTTCCAAAACACCATCATTATCATCCAAAACACTCTCAAACCACTTCTAAATCAATTAATCATCTCATAAAATCAATCATTCAGCTCTCAAAAACAACAAAAATCAGCCAAAAAAACAAGTCATTTCAACACTCAACATTATACCACATGTTGTGGATGTTTTGAGATGTTAAGGGGCTGAAATACTCTAGTTTTAGTACTGAATTTGTTGCAGAAGACTGTCATAAATAGTCAAAGACTGCAGTTAGTCAGTTAGACTTGTTGGCTTGCAGGTAGTCAGTCATTGTTTGCAACATGGCAAATGTAGACAGAACCGACAATATAACCCAGATAGTGGGGGAAAAGCTTGATAGCAATAATTATGCCATATGGAAGTTTTGCATGGAGAATTTCCTGATAGGAAAAGGACATTGGGACTTGGTGAAGGTGTTGAAGCTGAACTTGAAATTCTAGAGAGGAATCCTATAGTTGATCAAAGACGAGCGCAATGAGCTTGGTTGGAAAGAGCTCGCTAGGTGCTACATGGTTATCTTTGTGTATCTCAGGTGCTATGGTAATGCAGATCATGAACTGCAAGTCACCAAAAGATGCATGGAACATATTGATTAGGTACTTTGGCACAACTACCAATGCCAGGAAGATACAGCTGAAGCAAAAATTCAACAATATGGAGAGAAAAGGAAGATCTATACAGGATTATGTCACAGAGATTAAGACTATTGCAAATCAGCTGGCATCCATTGGCACACAAGCTGAGGATGAAGACATGGTTGTAGTGACATTAAATGCTTTGAGATCTGAATATAAGTCATTTGATGCTTCCATCTCTGTGTGGGCTGAAATGTTGGATTTCAATGAGCTGGTTGCATTGCTTATTCATGAAGAGGTTAAACTTGGATTGGCTATAGGTTCTAGCAGCTCCAAGAACAAGGATGCTATATTTTATTGGAATCAACACAGTTGTAGCAGCTGTGGTAGAGGTTATGGTTTTGGCAAAGGAGGCAAGAAAAATGTATCCTATGGTCATAATAACCAGCAAGGTTCAAATGCACAAGGAGGTGGAAATTTCAGAGGTAGGGGGAGATCTAGCCCTCGAGGCAGAGGCTGCTGAAAGCAGCAGTATCCATATGACAATCCTAATAAGGATAATGATTGTCATTACTATGGAAAGTATAGTCATATTGCTAAGGACTATTGGAATAAGCAAGGAAATCAAAGAGGAAAACAGCATGGACATTATGCAACGTCTAGTCAAGCAGAACATGCATCTTGGAATAGATTTTTTGCCATGATAGATAGGGCTATTGAGAAGTCTCATGAGAATGCGGTTTGGTACATTGATTCGGGGGCATTGAATCATATGACACCTCATGGTGACTTGTTTATAGATATGGTGCTTGAGAAGAATGGTTATGTATGCACAGGGGATGACATACAGCATAGCATAGAACATAAAGGCAAAGTACCTTTAGTAATCCATGATGGCAGGAAGAAGAACTTACATGATGTATTGCATGTCCGATCAATTACTAAAAATCTATTGTCTGTGGGTCAGATGAGTGAGCAAAACTTACAGGTCTGATTTAACAATCATGGATGCTTTATTGAGGAGTTTGGTAATAGCTGCAAATTGACTGCTCGTGGTCATAGAAATGGCAAGATATTTACTCTTGATGCCACTTTGCCACAGCTGAAATTAGCAATGTTTGACCATGGCTTTGGCACAGTTAAAGACTTGGAAATATGGCATAAGAGAGTGGGACATGTTAATCTACAGCAGCTATAAATGATGCAGAAGAAACAACTTGTGACAGGTTTACCCAAGTTTCAATATATACAGATATTGGTCATGTCTATGATGCTTGTCAGTTTGGTAAACAGTCAAGGTTTCCATTTGTTAGGCATGTAGGATATAGTATGCGATCATTGCAGTTAGTTCACTCTGATGTGTGGGGGCCAACCCATAATACATCTATGGGCAGCTCCAAGTAATATGTGACATTCATTGATGACTTCAGTCACTTTACTTGGGTTTATATAATGAAAACAAACGATGTGGTGTTTGCTATTTTTCAACAGTTTAAAAAGTAGGTTGAAAAGGAATTTGATTGTTACATCTCTTGCTTGAAATCTGATAGTGGTGGGGAGTATGTGTCAAATGGGTTTGACAATTTTTGGGCTGAAAATGGCATACATAGTAGCTTACATGCAGCTACACTCCATAGCAAAATGGGGTAGCTGAATAGAAGAATAGGGCATTGATGGAAGCTACTCGGGCAATGATGAATGAGAAGAGTATGCCACTCTATTATTGGGATGAGGCTGTTATGATAGCCATGTATATCTTGAATAGGACTCCCACTGTAGGTATTCATGAGATGACACCATTTGAGAAGCTTTATGGGCTACAAGCCTGATCTTAGTCATATGAAAGTATTGAAAGGGAGCGACGGATTGAAGGTTGGACTCGAGAGCTATGGCGGGAGAGCAAGAGCAAGAAATGGAGAGACTAGAAATGGGAACTCCAACAGTCATAATGTGTGACCGGGCCTTCCTTTATTCAAACTGTCACTAAAAGAATAAAGAATAAAGTGACGGTGACGGGTGCCTGCCACTTGTAGTGTGTAGTGGCGGTGACTGTTAGTGTAGTAATACACGGGCGGCTAGGCAGAGGAGCATTTACCCCCAACAACCTCCCACTTAAAGGCAAATCTGCCCTAGTGAGGAGTGAAAAGAAAAAGAAAAAAGATAGTACAACATGTACACATGTACAATAGGATGAGGAAAGTTGTCATCTCATCCCACGCCCATCAACCTCCTGAGGAAGGCAAAGCACTTTGTAGAGAGGCTTTTTGTGAGTAGGTCTGCAGGATTCTGGTCAGTCAAGATCTTGACAAGATCAACAGACTTGTCCTCAACGACCCCACGTATGAAATGATACCTCATCTCAATGTGTTTCGTCTTTGCATGGAAGACCAGATTCTTGGCTAATTGAATAGCACTCATCATAGAATCCGAATGCAGTGTAGGGATAGCATCAAATACTAAGGTCAGCAAACTAAACAACCCAATCAAATGGCCTCCTTGCAAGCCTCAGTGGCTGCAACATACTCAGCCTCTGTAGTAGAAAGAGCCATGCATTTCTGCACCTTGGACATCCAAGAAATAGCACCTCCAGCATATGTGAATACATAGCCAGAAGTGGACTTCCTACTATCTGCATGTCCTGTATAATCAGAGTCAGTGTACCCCACAACTCCTGTATCTTGGCTACCATAGCATATGCACATATCTGCAGTGCCCTTTAGGTACCTTATGATACCCTTCACGGCATCCCAATGCTTCTTGCCAGGGTAGCCATATAGCGTGCCACAACACCAATTGCAAAGGCAATAACTGGATGAGTGGCTATCATGGCATACATAAGACTACCCACTGCGGATGCATAGGGAATCTTGGTCATCTCGGCCCTCTACTCATCTGTCTGCGGACAATCAACCTGTGATACCTTCACATAAGGAGGCAATGGACATCCAATAGACTTTACATCTTGCATGCCGAAGCGCTCAAGGGCTTTATGAATGTACTCCCTCTGTGACAAGTAGATGTTGAGATGACAAGCTCAACACATGAGGACATTGATGATGGACCGCCTGGTTAGATGGGTCCACACGTCTACACTTAGCACGTCGGTGGTTATTATGACTCTCACATGGCCACTAACTCATTACTTATTATATTCAGGTTGTTACACCTATTTACAGTTGGCATAGTTATAGCGCCAGTCGACTAGTGTAGTCGGTTATGCATTGTTTGACTTAGTAGGCCACTTTCCTTTATATTGTATCTTATCTATACTTTGTGTACATTGTAAAGAGTGTGGAAGAAGAAGTAGAAACCAGCAAGAAAACGTTTTGGCCTCCATCTCTCTTCTTGTCTCTTGAGTGAGCTTCTCCTTGTGCATTCTGTGTGTGTTCGGCACATCATCTTAAGCAAGTCCCCCCACCATGCGATTCTTGACATGGTATCAGAGCCGCACTACTGAGAGAGGCTGATTTCAAATGTTGAAGTGAAGGAGAAGAAGCAAGGTTCAAGCAAGCAAGCCAAGGGTAAGAAGCTCTCCCATCCTTCCACTCTTTCTCTTGGATAGTGCTTGTGGAGGCACCGGAAGCAGGGCAGAGCAAAAAATCTTAGATTACAGTGAGATTTGGTGTGCATAAAGAGTGCTGTGTATTCTGTAGATTAAGCTCTTTAGGGCTTTCCCATAGTTATTTTGGGCATCTAAGGCCGTTTCAAGCCCCGTTTTAGAGCCGCAAGGTTGCGGACATCAGTTTCAGAGTACATTGTGATTTTAGCTGTTTTGACCAAAAGTGGGTGCGCAGGTTACAGATTGTGAATCTGTAATTCTTGAGGTGTTTGCAAGAAGCAAACATAAGGTTTATCTGCAAACAGGTTGCAGATTGCATGTATTGTTGAGCAGACAATGAAAAAGGATATCTAGTGTATTGCTGTGCACTATAGGTCGAGGGTTGTAGAAGATTTGCTTGCTGTTTGGTATTGGTTTTGTGATAATGGCAAAGAACAATGGAAGCCCCATCATTAAGAAGCTCAACAAGAACAACTACCCTTCATGGAAGTTCCGTGTCATGAACTTCCTTATTGGAAAATGCCTCTACGAGTTTGTTTTAGGTGAAGAAAAGGAGCCGGAGGTGAGTGATCCTCCAACTGCAGAAGAGACAAAGGCACGGAAGGAATGGAATGCAAAAGAGAAAAAGGTCATGTATTGGCTATCTGCAGTAATTTATAATAATATGCCGAGACATATTAGAAATGCAGAGAATTCATATGCAGCTTGGACCATACTTGAAAGTATGTTTTCCGTAAATACAAAGGCATGAAAGATTCAACTCAAGCAAGAGTTGAATACATTGAAGAAAGGGAAGATGTCAATCAATGAGTATGCACTGAAGGTAAGGAGCATTCCAGATGCCTTGGCAGCGATTGATGCAATGCCCGATGATGATGATTTGGTGTCATCTACCTTGGGTGGACTTAACAATGAAAAGGCTTGGAAGTTTTTTGTAACTTCTGTATATGTCAGAAAGCCATTTCCATATTTCGATGAGTTAGTCTCTCTTATGATCACTGAAAAGATCAACATGCAAAGTGAGACATCTGAAAGAAGTGGTGAACAGGTCCAAGCTTTCTACTCCAGTTCAAGAAGGGGACGTGGCAGGTTCTCTTAAGAGGCCGTGGTACAGGATGTGGTAGTGACAACCAGCAAAACAGATTGAATAAGGAATTTGACGATATGCAAGTTTCAGGAGGTAGTGGTAACTTTAGAGGCAGGGGGAGCTTTAGAGGAAGAGGTGGATAGCAGAATAGAGGTTTTAACAACTCTGGTATTGTGTGTCAGTACTGTGGCAAAATAGGTCATATTGTAGCCCAATGTTATGCTAAGAAAGATGATATTCACAGTGGTAAGTTGCAGCAAGGAAACTATGCATCGTCTTCACGATAGAATGAAGACAAAAATGAACGTCTGTTTGTTATGCAGCATATGCTGAATGCTATTACAGGAAAGGGAATAGATGATGATGTTTGGTATGTTGATTCAAGTGCATCCAATCATATAACTAGCCATGTAGAATGGTTTGGAGAGATACAGGATTTGCAAAATGTAGGCTATGTGTAGACAAGTGATGATTCATGCCACCCAATTTCACACATTGAAAAAGTTCCCTTGTCCTTGCATGATGGTAAGACAAAGAGTCTTTTAGATGTATTACATGTGCCATCTATTACAAAGAACTTCGTGTCAGTTGGTCAGATGGTAGAGCAAGGGCTGCAAGTCAGATTTAATGCAAAGGGCTTCTTTGTAGAAGACTTCAATGAAAGTGCAGGTTGGTAGCAAAGGGAAGTAGAGTTGGACGTATGTTTACTCTGGATGTTGGAATTCCTACTATAAATGTTGTTATGTATGCTAAATGAAAAGGTGTTGTTGCAGATATTAAAATTTGGCACAAACGCATTGGACATGTAAATGTACAAATGCTGAAATTAATGCAATCCAAAGGGTTGGTTACAGGTTTGCCTACATTTAGAGTTGCAGAATTTCATAAGGTATGCGAAGCATGTCAGCTTGGTAAGCAGGCAAGACAACCCTTTTCACATGACAGAGATGTAAGTAGAAATATCCTTGATGTTGTGCATACAGACATTTGGGGGCCTACACAAAATGTGTCACTTGGAGGCAGTTCATACTTTGTCACATTCATTGATGATTGTTCTAGAAAGCTATGGGTATATTTTATGAAGGAAATGAGTGAAGCGTTTGAGCACTTTAGAACTTTCAAGGCTGCAGTTGAAAGAGAAACATGCTTGAAAGTAAAGTGCTTGAGGTCAGACGGAGAGGGAGAGTACCTCTCGAATGAGTTCAGTGATTTTCTGAGGTCTCATGGGATAAAGAGACAGTTCACATGCAGATATACCCCACAGCAAAATGGGGTTGCAGAAAGGAAAAATAGGAATATTGCAAAAGTTGCACACGCCTTGATGGCTGAAAAGAATATGCCTAAGCATTTTTAGTGTGAGGCTGTTCATACTGCTGTTTATATTATGAACAGAACTCCCACAGCTGCAGTTCATGGGATGACTCCTAAAGAATGCTTTACTGGCAAGAAGCCTGATGTATTGCACTCGAAGGTATTTGGCTGTGTTGCATACATTCATGTGCCAGATGAGCTACAGAAGAAGCTTGATCCAAAGGCAGAAAAATGTATTTTTATTGGATACTCTTTAGAGCAGAAAGGTTATCGCTGTTATAACCCTATCACATGTAAGTTCAGAGTGAGCAGGGATGTCATCTTTGATGAAATGAGCAGTTGGTATGCATCTAGTGGTGATGCATTGGATGATGATGATGATCATGACACTCATGCGCACGCTGAAAAGCAAGAATGACGGACTCTTAATGGACCAGAGACATCATCTGGTAGTCCCTGGTCTGGGAGACTAAGGAGTAGCTCTACATCTTCAGGTGCATCTAGTAGCACTACAGGTAAAGACAAAGGAAAGAATAAAGTGTCAGATGGCATTGATGCAGTTCTTGATGGAGACTCCAGTGGCTCAGAGAGCTTGGATGATGAGCTTGGTATTCCTTCTGTCAGGACACCAGGTGTACAGAGAGCTCATAATAATGTAAAGGCTCCATTGAGTGATCCAATGGTACACAGATCTAGTAGGGTCAGATACCTTGTTAAAAGATTGGGTTTTGAAGGTTACGCAGCTCACCGTTATGCTTATATGGTGAAACTAGTTGAGGATGTTGTGTCCACATGTTTTGAGGAGGCTGTTGGTCATGCTCATTGGGATGCAACAATGGATGAGGAGATGGCTACATTAGAGGCCAATAACACTTGGGATCTAGTATCATTGCCGAAGGGCAAGAAAGCTATTGGATGTAAGTGAGTTTATAAGATTAAGCACAATGTAGATGTTTCTATTAATAGGTACAAAGCTAGGCTGGTTGCAAAAGGCTATGCCCAGATATATGGCATAGATTATGAAGAAACCTTCAGTCCAGTTGCTAGGATGGCAATTGTCAGATGTGTGATTGCTTTCGCACAGCAGCCAAAGGTTGGAGGTTGCAGCAAATGGATGTGAAGAATGCCTTCTTGCATGGTGATTTGCAGGAAGAAGTGTATATGGATCAACCAGTAGGTTATGAAGATTTAGAGCATCCCACGTATGTGTGCAGGTTGAAGAAGGTGCTCTATGGGCTCAAGCAAGCACCTAGAGCATGGTCTGACAAGATCAAAGAGTATCTTGTCAATATTGGCTTTTATGTTACTGATGCTGATCACTCACTTTATGTGAGAAAGGGAGATGTAGGTTTGGTCATCATAGTCATCTATGTGGATGACTTGATTATTACAGGTGATAGTGATAGTGGGATTGCTGAAGTCAAGGATTTTTTGAAGAAGAAGTTTGAGATGAAGGATTTAGGTGAGCTAAGGTACTTCCTTGGGATTGAGGTGATTAGATGTGATGATGGTATATGGCTGTCCCAAAGACAGTATGGCTTGGATATGCTGTCCAAGTATGGTATGACAACATGCAAACCACTTTCAGTCCCGTTGGAGCAGAATGTAAAGTTGAATGCTGATGTCGGGGATGAGATAGAAGACCCTAATATGTTTAGGAGGATAGTGGGGAGTTTGATCTACATGACCATTACAAGGCCAGACTTGAGCTATGCTATTGGTCTTGTGAGTCAGTTTATGCAAGTACCCAGAAAGCCACATTTGGATGCAGTCAGATGCATATTGAGATATGTGAAGTCCACATTACATTATGGACTTTTCTATGAGGCAAGTACAGATGTACATGTGTTTGGATACACAGATGCAGATTGGCCTGGTAGTATGTCTGATAGAAGATCTACTAGCGGATACATGTTCTCTCTTGGTAGTGCAGCAGTTGCTTGGAGCAGCAAAAAGCAATCTACAGTTGCTTTGTCAGGTACAGAGGCTGAGTATAGAGGTGCTGCTATTGCAGCATGTGAGGTAGTATGGCTACAAAAGTTAATGGCTGATTTGGATGTGCAGGTGGAAGGTCCAGTTGTCATTTATTGTGACAACATGAGCAGTACACAGTTAGCTAGGAACCCTGCGTTCCATGCCAAGACAAAACATATTGAGGTACACTACCACTTTGTGAGAGAGAATGTACTAGCAGGTGAGATTGGCTTGGTGTATGTCAGCACATAGGATCAGATAGCTAACATCTTCACAAAGGCATTGGGTACAGAGAAGCTTCAAAAGTTTCGAAGCTTACTTGGAGTTGCAGAGATGTAGTTGAGCTTGAGGGGGAGTGTTGAGATGACAAGCTCAACACATGGGGACATTGATGATGGACCGCATGGTTAGATGGGTCCACACGTCTACACTTAGCACGTCTATGGTCATTATGACTCTCATATGGCCACTGACTCATTACTTATTATATTCAAGTTGTTACACCTATTTACAGCTGGCATAGTTATAGCGCCAGTCGACTAGTGTAGTCGGTTATGCATTGTTTGACTTAGTAGGCCACTTTCCTTTATGTTGTATCTTATCTATACTTTGTGTACATTGTAAAGAGTGTGAAAGAAGAAGTAGAAACCAGCAAGAAAACATTTTGGCCTCCATCTCTCTTCTTGTCTCTTGAGTGAGCTTCTCCTTGTGCATTCTGTGTGTGGGCACAACATCTTGAGCAAGTCCCCCCAGCAAGTGATTCTTGATAGAAGAGAAGTCCCTGATGCCTGTCGCGTCTAATGTGCATACCAAGTATGTGAGCGGCATGTCCTAGATCTTTCATCTCAAAGCTCTTCTTGAGCTAAGCCTTAAGAGCATCTAGCTCATCATGAGCTTTCCCTGCTATCAGCATATCATCCACATAGAGTACCAAAATCAATAAAGAACCATCATGGGCTTTCTTCGTGTAAAGACACGGATCCATAGCACTCCGGTGTAGCCCTGCGACTGCATAAAGGCATCAAACTTATGATACCACTTCCTAGGTGCCTGTTTCAAGCCATAAAGACTTTTCTTCAATTTGCACACTAGGTGCTTCTTGCCAAGTTCTGCAAAGCCCTTAGGCTGCTCCATATAAATCTCATCATGCAAGTCCCCATGTAAGAAAGCCGCCTTGACATCCATCTGATATAAATCCAAGTCAAGTTAGGCAACCAAAGCCAAGACTAAGCGTAGAGTGGTCATCTTAACTATAGGAGAAAAGTCCTCGTCAAAGTCCACACCATGCTCCTTCTTAAAACCCTTTGCTACCAATCTAGCCTTGTATGCTGGCTTGGGGTGTCTAGGGGTACTTTCTAACTTGTACACCCACTTGCATGGCAAAGCCTTCTTGCCCGTAGGCAAGGAAACCAAATCTCATTGTGTCATTCTTATGCATGGAGTTTATCTCAAACTGCATAGCCCTCTCCCAGGAGTGACTGTCACCCCTGCGCATAGCCTCATCATAAGTGAAAGGATCTCCTGCATCTCTTGACAACACCTAAAAACATGCCATTTATTGCAACAATTTTTTGGCAAAACTGTATACAATTGACACCTTATTACTAAATTTTTACATGAATTCAATGCAGATGCGGTGTTCGTTGTTGCTGTCTTTGGAGGCCGTGTCCTTGCAGTCTAGCTAGGAGATGAATCTATGGGAAAGTTCTTATACGGGAGGAAGGTGGAGTTTTAGACAAAATTTGATAGGTCTACTTAGTGAATCTTAGCTATGATTGTTTAAAATTTTCCCGTAGGGATTATTATCACTTAGAGGAGATAAGACCTTGTTATAAATTAGGAGTCTTTGGGGGAATTTTAGACTTGGCAAGGTCTTGACAAGTTGATAGGATATCTTAGTATTAATCTAAGGGATGGGGGATTTCACTAGTTAATATGCTACCTCCTACCTCCTAATGATGAAATTCTTTATGAAAAATACATAGCATCATGATTGTGATTATTGTCTACAGTAATATTGTAGTGATGATCAAGGGGTGATCATTAAATCATTGATGAAATATTTCTTTGGGGAGGTGTTGAATATGTGAATTTATCCTTATGACATCTTAAAGGGTGCCAAAGGAAATTTTGCAATATCAATCCAAGATATGCAGTGGTTAGGGGTAGGGCAGATTTCTACTTGGAAACGACTTGATGATCATGATCTATCTACGATTGATTACCAAGTATTGTGGTCCTCATCAACTAACACTCTTATACAACACATGTGGTAGTCTCTTCATATTTCAACGATCCTTATTATTATTTAAAAAATAATATACATTACCACCATGGATTACACCTTGTCACAAGTATATCCAAAAGAAATTAAACACCATGATGTATAGGGTGGTAAGGGGGATGAAGAATTCAAGCAATAAACTTGTCACTCACATAGATGGATTTGGTAACTACCACTTAGAAGTGCAAGGCCCATTGGGGTGAGAGGATGAAAGAAGAAGTGTCCTAAATCTTTACATGCTTGATAGTGGGGACTATTCCAAGGTTAGAGTATATTAAGTGTGAGGGAGCAGTTGGAGGAAGTTGAAAAACAAACAACCATCGTGAAAAATGAATGCGCCTATCACAGGGAAAAAGGAAAAAAAAAACAGTTACGAAGGGAAGGAGAAAGGGGAGAGCTATGCCCGTCGATTCCTTCCCACACGTCCCCGTCCGTGCCTGTGGTGGGAGGCTAGAGGAACTAGACTGACAGGACAAGGGTGATGATGAGGCCGCGATGGCGGTACCGGAGGCATGCCGGTCTACGTCTCTGAGTGGTGGGTAGGGTGGACCTGCGATACGGCGGATTGAATTCCTGACGGTGCGCCAAGAGCTGACAACTCGCGAGCTGTGGTGGTGCAGGCGGCGGGAAGGATGTGGGTGCACGTCTATGGTGGCGGCTCCTCGGTCGTGAAGAAGCAGCAAGAAAACGAAGTTCACAATGTTACTTCTCGGCAGTTGCCACGAAAAGACTTACTATTCCTTGCGTACAAAGGAAACACTACTTTGCGCATCGAACATAGTTCACATAAATCACTGTAGATGTCAGGACAGTGGAGCAGGGGCATCCTATCACGTCGCTGAGAAAGGCAGAGAAGGCCCGGAACAGGCCTCAGAAACTCGCTCTTCAAGATGCATGCCGGTTAATATATCGATCACCAACTCGTTAAGTAAACAACTTGCTGCAATTAAGAAGCTTATGATGTAAAGCAATGGATGAGAGAGAGAGGGCCGTGGCTGCGATGGGGGAATGAAGTTGAATGGGGGGGGGCATCAAGATCATCATCGCCATCAATTTGATTATCTCCATGATCAGCATCGCAATCATCTCGCCAATCAAGATCATCGCCATGAAGAAGATCATCCTCTCCGTGATCATGATAATCAAATCAAAATTATTTTCTTGATCATTTCTTCCACCATCATTACCATTGCCATATTTTCCGATTCAATTCGTCACCATACTCTCCATCTCAACGTCATCATGGCGGTCATTCGTGGAGAAACGACAGAGAAAGAGATAAAATATATATAAGCTTTCCTAAACCTTTACTTAAAAGGTTGATTAAAAAAATCTCTCCAAGGCCTAGTCCATACGCGCAAGGGAGGGGAGTTACTTTTGGCAAAGTGCGGTGTTAAGTTCTAATGAAGGAAGCAAAGAAAGATTTCTGAGTGAAATATTTGGTAGATCAATATTCCTTGGCTGGACTGCAAGAGGACGTGGACCCCAAAGACGCAATCACGGCCCGCAGGTTTTACAAGTAAGTGTCTAACTGATTTATCTAAAATAAACGATATGGCATGATAATTTCTTTAGTTTGATATTTTTAAAACATGTCTTTAAACCTGTTTTCTTATGCTACATGGTTGTTTGCATTTATATGAACTGGTTTTTATTTATTAAAAATCAAAAACAGTCGAAAACACTAAAAAAATGACTCAAAATTATCATAAATAAAATTTTATAAAATTACTGACTGAAAATTTATAAGTTTTGATATTTTTCCTATAAAGTTTATGAGTCAGGGAATTTACTGAATTTCTATTAAGATTTTTAAAGATGTTTTGTTATATTTAAAAATTAGAAAAGAGTTATATTTAGGGAAAAGGCATAGTTTTCCTTTATGTAAAATGTGTTATTTATTGATATAAACTATGGATTCTTAGTGAAATATTGGAAACAAAATCTTTGATTGGTTAGTGCATTTATGTTGTAAGGGTTAAAGAAAAGAAATAATGATTTAATAATATTTTACTTAAGAAATGCTCGTATAAAGATATGGTGTTTTGGTTTTGAAAGGAGAGATTGAATACGGTGTGGACATTTAGGAAACATGGGAAATTACAAATACAAAGATTGACAACACTTTATAATGATTTATAATGTTAGGTTGCAATTATAAAATTTAGTTTAAATTAAAACCAAAATAAAATCAAACAATTTGATGATTGGATGGCATGAGGAAAAGCCTCAGCATCTATATTAAATTTTTATATGTTATTCATTTTACAACCAATTTCTTAAATATACGGAGTGGAGGGCTACTAGGACTCATTGATAAATTAAAGGGTGCTATGGGAATTTAAAATAAATTATGAATGTGGATATGTGAGAGTATGGAAGAACTTGTTTTATTCTGGTTGATGTTTAATAATAGAAAAGAAGGAAAGGACGTTATATTTGCAAAATGAATTAAGTATTTAAAAACTAATAAGCAACGACGAAATTTATATACGGAGTGGGAAATGTCTACCAAGGGAGATTAAAATTTAGGGGTTTATGATATGTCAGAAAATTTGATTTGAATGTTTGTTTAAAATTAAAAAAATAAAAAGAATTAATTTTAATCAGGTGGAGAAAAACATAAAAAGGAATTTTAAATGGAGATATACAAATAGATCTAAGAGATCTATATCCTTGAAACAACCTTTCCAAAGTCAAACATTAAAAACATTTCCTGGATAAACCGCCACTAGCATGGCAGGAGAACATTATGAGAAGCTGCCTCTGAGAGATGAGGAGAAACCATAGTTATCTTAGGTTTAGCAATTTAGTGCCCAGTATAATTTATTGAAGTCTAAAATCTTTGCAGTTGGACTACTACAAACAATGTTGTAGATTTTAGGGAAGGCTAAGTTAAGTCGAATTAAAACAATTAGTGAAATAATCACTTGTTTAGTGCAATAACTCTTAGGAGTTGGCTTGTTAACCTGGGTAAAAGTGGCTTGGTCTTTGGCCAGTCATCTCTAACCAAGACATAATGCATCGAGGGCTGAAATCTATCTAGTGGATGTCTGTCTCTAGTAGACCCAGGCTCTACTGCCTGCCCAGCTGCTTGGTCAATGCCCTAACCATGAGCATCTACTACAGGTAGTTGTAGACTGTCCATCTGGCTGTGTGGGAGCTCTCGGCTCCTCCTGAAATATGACCCTACGGATCTCAACAACTCTCTCAGGCTGCCTATGCATCTTGTCTTCATGGAAGACTACATCATGAATGCGGATGACTTTCCGCACGCCTGCGGATCCCAGAGATGGTAACCCATCTCGCCTGCATCCCCATAACCAAGGAAAATGCATTTGACACTCTTGGGATCCAGCTTACTTCTCTTGTCCTTGGGCACATGGCAAAATGCCTCACATCCAAAGACATGGAGATGCACATAAGAGGGGGGTTTTCCAGTCCATACCTCCTCTGCAACCTAGAAATCCAAACCACTAGAAGGTGATCTATTTATGACATGCACAGTTGTACTAACTGCCTCAGCCCAAAAGCTCTGTGGTAGGCTTGCATGACTAAGCATATTGCGTACATGCTCCTGGATGGTTTTATTCATCCACTCAGCCAAACCATTCTGGGGGGGGGTGTAGGGGGCGGTCAACTGACACTTAATACCCCTCTCATCACATAACTGCTCAAAAGCACGTGAGACATACTCACCCCCATTATCTGTCCTTAGGCATTTTAGCCTATACCCAGAATGGTTCTCAACTAATGTAAGCCATCTCTAAAATATAGCCAAGACATCGGATTTCAGCTTAATGGGATAAGCCCAAACTTTCCATGAAAAATCATCTATGAACGTAACAAAATAATTTGCACCATCCATAGACTGACAAGGCATGGGCCCACAGACATTCGAATGTACCAATGCCAAGGGCTCACTCATGCCTGGCCTACCAGACTTCTTATGCATAGACCTAGTCTGCCTGCCATAAAGACAATGCTCACATGAATCAAAACATGCATAATCAAGGGGTGGTAAGTATTGCAAACCAGAAAGCATTTTCATTCCCTTCAAAGACATATGGCCCAAACGGGCATGCCAAAGAGATACATGTGGGATAGAACCCACAGACAAAACATGATCAAGGAAAGAAGCTGATACAATCAAGGGGTAGAGACTGCCATCCTTGGCACCTCTCACAATCACAAGTCTGCCACGAGTGATCTTCCATGCAGAGTCTCCAAAAGATACATGATAACCTGCATCATCAAGCTGTCCAGCTAACATGAGACTGCGTGTCAAAGCAGGTACATGACGTACATCCTGCATAACAAAACTACTGCCAGAAGGAAACTGCAACCTAACATCACCAATGCCCACAATATCAAGAGAGCTGTCATCACCCAAGTGCACAGAACCTGAAACAATACGGTATGAATGAAACCACTCTCGGCAAGGTGTCACATGAAAGGATGCACCTGAGTCCAAAAGCCAACACTGTGCATATATAGAGTGTATCTCTGTCATCTGTGAAGCACTAGAAGAAGCTGCTAGGATATAATCATCATCATCAACATTCTCAGGCTGCATAACATTGATCTCTTCAATTTTAACATTGTACTTTGCAGGTACTATGCTACGATTAGAAGACTTATCCTGCACTTTGTCTTTCCCCTTTTCTTTGCACCTTTCATTGCGCAATTCATGGCAATGTGGCCTAATATGGCCCTTTTTCCCACAATGGTGACAAGTAATATCTGCATTCCTACCACAGGATTTGATATGTGACTTCCCATGAGACTTGGACCGAGAATTCTGAGAATCCTGTCCATGGCCACTACCACTACCATGCTTTCCATATCCATCATTCCTGCCTCTAACTATCATAGCATGAGACACACGAGAGACATCCAAATTCTTACGGTTAGCCTCTTCCTACGGAAGAGCACTCTCAACATCAGATAATTTCAAGGTAGCAATAGAGGCACATAATGTAGTGCAGAATACATCCCATGACTCATTAAGAGTACCAAGCAAGAAAAGAGGAGTGACATCCTCTACAAAAGTGATGTCGTGCGAAGTCAAGTTCTTGAGTATAGCATGGAACTGGCTCAAGTGAGCAAACATAGTCACATTCTCCTTCATGCGTAGATCCATAAGCTGCTTCAGCCAATACATCTGACTCGCTGGACTTTTCTTATCATAGAGATTTTTTATCTTTTCCCACAACTGCCATGCACTCTGTTCTTCCTCAAAGACATTATAGTGAACCTGTTCTGTGAGAGACAATATAATAGTATACTTGCATAACTCATAAAGCTCAAGCCATTCCTCATCTGGCATAGTTGCAGGCGGATGCCCGCTTAACCTCAAAGGTTTGATATGTGATTTCTACACTAACACCTGCCAAATCTGGTTCTTACAATAAGAGTAATTCATACCATCAAGCTTAGTGATGTTGAAAATAGCATGATCAGTAGACGAACTCGCCATAATGCAGGCTGGAAGACAGTAGACAATTCAAAACGGCTTATTGTTTACTGCAGAAAGTGGAAAGACAAAGCTGCTGCCCACCAAGTACTAGTGAAAGTACATCATTTCAGAGTGTTTCAGCATGAAAAATCGATGTCAGTCCATACATATATGCTTGTTGTAATAAATTTCAGATTTCAGTAAAAGAGAGCTAACAGTGCCAAAATCGGATCTCAAGGCAATCAGATACTGCCAAGACCAAAGCCGGAATCATGCGGGCATAGCATAAGCATATGACAGTCGATAAGCATGAATCCAACACCCAAGTATATCATATAAACATCTGCCAGTGAGTAGGCACACCCCCAAGCAATGGGGCAAAGTGTTCCTGCCACTATCAAAACTTGACACAAGTAGGTGTTAGTTCACAAAGATACGGATCCAAAATTGAGACTTAGCTCATAAGCATACAGTGAACCAAGACATATGATGTATCATCCCAAAAGGTAAGAAGTCCCAAAGTCTCAAGTGTCTGTAACTGCTCAATAGCATGTAACGGCTCAATGCATAAAAGTACCACTTGCTCAATGTCTGATAAGCATTCAAGAATGCTCCCACTGGCACAAAAGTCGTATGTACGAGCTCAAGAGCTCAAGCCAAGGAAAGACACAGTGCCAATGACATAAGTCCAAGACAATACATCAATAGTACATCCCAAACATGTAGGTGGTAGAGCATCCGTATGTAGCATCCATAAGCATGTAAGACATCAAATACATTCCAATCCAAACTCTGACAACCAAATAACATCTAAGACTACTCCAGATAATCCAAAATGCATCCAAGGTGGAGCTTGAATGAGCGCTCAAGCTCAACGTATGCATAGGGTAATCAACCGTGACATGAGCATCAAGCCATAGGCAACGGGTATGCATAAACCCAAGAAGCATCACTGTCAAAGCATATACCAATGTCAATAAGTGAGGGCTGAAATAAGCTCAAGCTTCCAAAAGCATCCGGATTCAATGACAAGCTCAAAGTCATTCCTCGATGATCAATACATCATAGCATAACCCAAGACATACATTCGGAACCAATAGGCATATGTCAAAGCATGAAAGATAGCTTTAGCCCAAGAGTATTCAGCATACATTTACTATTATAAAATGTGTATTTCTAGCCCCAAAATCAGGCCAAAATCATAGCATTACATGTAGCTTCAATCCCCCAATCAATCGGGATACAATAGGCATCAAACCGGTTATGTAGTCATGCCCAAACAAGCATAGGCATACAAATACATGCTGTCTCAGACTTGAAATCTGTTCCAGAAGATTTTGTCATTCAAATTTGGCAAATCCAACATCACCATTGCATTTGGAGCGTGCCAAAATCCCAACTTAGACTCTTACCTTGCCTGAAACGGGTTTCGAATGTCCAAGATATGACAAAAAGAGTGATTTTTGGGCCAGATTTTGAAACAGGGGCAAAAAAAACGTGAGCTAGCTCGGGGGTCTGCTGTCCCACGTGTCAACAATGGGGCCCAAAGGGGGCACAAATGAGAGCCAAAGAAGGCCTACACCAAGCCTCAGCAAGCCTTGATAGACTGGAAGCAAGATCCAAGTGAAGAAAGCTCCAAGAGGTATGAGCTATGGTTGCCCACAACTTGTTTACAGCCTGTGAGACCTGAGAACTGAAGTAAACCTTGAAGAAAATGATCTACCTCTGATATAATGCCCTGAAGGTGCCCAACAATGCCAGGAAGGTGCTCGCGAAGCCGAGGAGTGACGGCAGCTCGAAGGAGTCGGATATGGCTGTCGGGAAGGAGACCCAATGCAAGTAGGGAGTCGATGGGATGCTGAGAATGCCACGAACCAAGCTCAAGAATCGGAAAGCAAAGCTCTGATACCAGTTGAAAGGGAGCAACGGATCGAAGGTTGGACTCGAGAGCTATGGTGGGAGAGCAAGAGCAAGAAAGGGAGAGATTAGAAATGGGAACTCCAATAGTCACAATGTGTGACCGGGCCTTCTTTTATTCAAACAGTCACTAAAAGAATAAAGAATAAAGTGACGATGACAGACACCCTCCACCTGCAGTGTGCAGTGGCGGTGATTATCAGTGTAGTAATATACGGGCGGCTAGGCAGAGGTCCCTTTACCCCCAACAAGCATTTGGTTGTCTTGCTTATATGCATATCCCTGATGAGAAGAGGAAGAAGCTAGATCTGAAAGCCCATAAGTGTGTCTTTATTGGTTATTCGCAGGAGAAGAAGGCATATAAATGCTATGATCCCTCCACTTGGGAGACATTAGTAAGAAGAGATGTTATCTTTGATGAGATGGCCTCTTGGTATGTATCACCGGCTACAGTGCCATCGGATATGCCTTCTACACATGTATATATGCTTGATTCTCAGCAGAGTATTGCATCGACAGGCCCTAGTGGTACGATGGTATCTCCATGGATAGGGAGATTGAGGAGCTCTGGCTCACCGTCCACTGACACCACTATGTCAATGAGGGGGAGATATGATGTGGTGGACAATAAAGGAAAAGAAAAAGTCTTTGATGATACATTTGGTGTGATGGCACATGGCAGGATGACTTTAGGCTATGACTCAGCTGCAGTCTAGACAGTGAGCTTGGTATTCTGATTGTGTATACGCTTGGTACTAGGCAGAATAGGTACATTCCGCCTCATGAGAGAGGGAAATCAAGTAGTGCATCACAGCTTAGATGATCACAGAGGTCAGGTACCATGTGGATAGGCTCACTTACAGTGGTTACTCTGCAAAGCATTTTGCTTATATGACAAAGGTGACAGAGGTCAAAGAGCCTACTATATTTGCTGAAGTAGTGATGGATAAAAATTGGTACATAGCTATGGATGAGGAGATAGATGTTTTGGCTGAAAATAGTACTTGGGATCTTGTGCCATTGCGAGAAGGAAAGAAGACATTGGTTGCAAATGGGTCTACAAGATTAAATGCAAGTTGGATGGCAGTGTAGAGAGGTACAAAGCCAGGTTGTTTGCCAAAGGATATGCTCAGCAATATGGGTAAGACTATGAGCAAACATTCAGCCCTATTGCCAAGATGGAAATCATATGAACAATGATTGCATTGGCTACTAAAGGATAGAAATTGCAGCAGATGGACACAAAGAATGCTTTCCTCAATGGTGACTTGGAAGAGGATGTTTATATGGATCATCCTGAAGGGTATATACACCCTGATTTTCAGCATTATGTATGAAAATTACAAAAAGCATTATATTGGGCTAAAGCAGGCTCTGAGAGCCTGGCATGCAAGGGTCAGTAGTTACTTGCAGAGTTTGGGGTTTACGGTTGGTAGGGCTGATCATAGTTTGTTTACGAAAAAGACAAACAAAGGCTTAGTAGCGCTAGCCATCTATGTTGATGACTTGATAATCACAGGTGATGATGACTTTGGGATACAGCATGTTATGCAAATGCTAAAATCTGAATTTGACATGAAAGACTTAGGTGAACTGAAGTATTTCTTGGGTATTGACGTGATCAAGGCTGAAAATGGTTTATGGCTAATGCAAAAACACTATGCCATGGAAACGCTGAAGAAATATGGCATGGTTGAATGTAAACCACTGGATACACCTCTTGATCAGAATGTCAAGTTGGACATTAGCACTGGAGCTAAAATTGATGATGTGACTATGTATATGCAGATGGTTGGTAGTCTGATCTACTTGACTATCACTAGGTTGGGGACTTGAGTTATGCACTTGGGCTCATAAGTCAGTTCATGTAGAAGCCCAGGAAGCCACATCTGGATGTCGTTAGGTGGATTATGAGATATGTTAAGTTCATGTAGATTATGGGCTATTCTGTGTGAAAGATAAGCACTTGACATTGGTTGGATACACAGATGCGAATTGGGTAGGATGCTCATATGATCGCAGATCTACGAGTGGTTATGCCTTTGGATTTGGAAGTGGGATGATCAGCTGGAGCAGCAAGAAGCAGCCAATGGTTGCATTGTCTAGCACTGAGGCAGAGTATAGGGGTGCTGCATTGGCAGCATGTGAGATTGCATGGCTGCTCAAGCTTATGGCTAATTTGGACATACAGGTGGATGCTCCAATGACCTTGTTATGTGGAAATCCTAGTAGTAATACTAGCAACAAATCTAGAGTATCATGCTAGGACTAAACACATTGAGGTACACTATCTTTTTATCAGAGAGATGGTTCTTGCAGGGAAAGTAGACCTTATGCATGTGAAGATTGATGAACAGGTTGCAAATATCTTTACCTAGTCTTTGGGTAAAGATAAGTTCAATGTTTTTTGACAACTACTTGGTGTGCAGAGGCTATCTTGAGCTTGAGGGGGAGTGTTGAGACTTCAAGATCGTGTGTGTGACCGACATAGTTTTAGATATATCCAACTGTATCAGCAAGTGTGGGACATTAAATAAGTCGGTGGATTAAGGCTATGTGTGAATGGTCTTACAGACCTTAGAGTGTTGTATTCACTTTTGGATATATGGATTATGGAGTAAGAGAAAAATGAGTAGTGAGCATACGGCTCCTCTCAGTTGCTCCAACCCTTCTCTCTCTCTCTCTCTCTCTCTCTCTCTCTCTCTCTCTCTCTCTCTCTCTCTCTCTCCTAACATTTTTGCACCCTAGACATCCAAGAAACAACACCTCCAGCAAAGATAGAGACATATCCAGAAGTTCCTACTATTAGGATGTCTTGCATAATCAAAGTCAGTGTACCCCATGACTCATGTATCCTAGCCACCATAACATATGCACATACCTTCACATACCTCATGATACCCTTGATGGCATCCCAATGCCATCGGCTAGGTGTAGCCATATAGTGTGCCACAACTCCCACTGCAAGTGTTATGTCATGGTGAGTGGCTATATCATGGCATACATCAAACTACCCACTATCTGGATGCATAAGGAATCTTGGCCATCTTGGCCTTTGGCTCATCAAAATATGGAAAATTGGCATGACTAACCTTCACACGAGAGGGTAAAGGACAACCAATAGGCTTAACATATTGTAGATGAAACCACTCAAGGACCTTATGGATGTACTCCTTTTGTGGCAAGTAAAGGAGCCCCTTAGAGCAATCGCATGTAATGTGCATCCCAAGAATATGTGAGACTTATCCCATATCCTTTATCTTAAATGTCTTCTTAAGTTGACTTTTCAAGGCATCCAGCTCATCGAGAGTGTGATGAGACTTTGCATGCCCACATATAAGACAATGAATTAGTTAGCCCATTGTCCTTCCCATGGATATGAGTGATATCAAGATCATAGTTTTTCAAAGTTTCTACTTACCACCTATAGGAGTCGATTTAGGCTATGTCAAGAAGTGTTTGAGTACCTGATGGTGACTTTTCACCTTAAATCTGCAACCATATAGATAGTGGTGCCACTTTTTAATAGCATGAGTGATTGCCAACATCTCCTGATATCACAAACATGCAATTGCCTCTCTTTTCATCCAATTTGTAGCTCTCCAAGGCTATAACATCATGTTCTTGTAGCAAAGTAGCCCAAGTACCCCTTCCACTAGCATCACATTGTATAGTGAATCCTTTTGTAAAGTTAGGATACATGAAAATGGGGGACTAAAGTAAGTAATTCTTTCAGCTGTTGGAAGTTGTGATCAACCATAGAATTTTTAAAAAAAGCATGTTTTAAACATATTCATTAATGGTGTTGCAATGGTAGCATAATGGCAAATAAACTTTTGACGATAAAAGGAGAAGAGACCAAGAAAGCCGTGCAAAGAGGTAGTATTATAGGGTGTGGGCCAATCCCGAACACACTACACCTTCTTGGGGTCAACTTGGATCCCCTTTTCACTCACAATCTAGCCCAAATACTCAACCTCATTCTGCATGAAAATACATTTTCTTTCCTTGGCAAGAAATCTATGCTCTCGTAATACATCAAATACCTATCGTACATGCTGTAGGTGCTCCCTCAATGTGACAACACCTAGAAACAATGCCTACTATTGCAAAATTTTTAGCAAAATTGTACACAATTGGCACATTGTTACCAACTTTTTACATTAATTTAATGCATATACAGTGCTCGTTGTTGCCGTTTTTGGAGGCCGTGTCTCTACAATCTAGCCAGGAGATGTCGATACAAGGAAGTTCTTGTAGGAGAGGAAGGTGGAGTTTTAGATAAATTCTGATAGATTTACTTATTTAATCTGCATGGTTTAGAAGTAAACCCTGTTGCTATGTCTTGATCATCGTCATCATTTACATTGATAATTTGGTAATGATTTGCAAGGGCAATCGTTAAATTATTGATTATTGTTGAGATCCCTTTGGGGAGGTGTTGAATATCAAGTAATTGGAAAGTTTGAACCTTTCTGCAACCAACATAGGATTTTTCAATGAGATGGTCAAATTTTCAAGGCCAAAACTATTAAGGGACCTTCACTTTGTATCCCTATCATGTGTAGCATGATATCTCTTGCATTGAGGGTCGTCGTCATTGTCCATGCCTAAGGATTCTTTACTTGATTGAGCACAATATACGAAGAATTGGAAGTCTAAGAAATTGCACAAGGCTTCTAAGTTGGAGGTGTTCTTTTGAATGTAGGATTAATTAATTGAAAGGTTTCTTTTTTTTCGTAAAATGAAGAAAAAAGAAAGGGATGGCTATTGCAAAAATGAGGCGAGAGATACGGGGATCTTGGGGGGCACCTGTTGGTTGTGTGGAGAGAGAGAGAGAGAGAGAGAGAGAGAGAGAGAGAGAGAGAGAGAGAGAGAGAGAGAGAGAGAGAGAGAGAGAGAGAGAGAGAGAGAGAGAGAGAGAAACACCATTTTGGGGAATATGGGAATTTCCTATAAGTTTGGGACATGTGGTCAAATCTTTGAATTTCTCATAACTTGAACAGCATAACTCCAAATCAAGCGCTCTATAGCTCAATAGATTCCATTTTTCAAGCGCTTTCCAATGATAGGTCACATCATATGGTTTTGAGAAACTTATGGGCATGTTATCTGGGTGCCACATTTTTAGGATTCAAAAAATGGAAATTGGGAGATTCCCAAACTCACTAATATTTTGTTGAGAGAGAGAGAGAGAGAGAGAGAGAGAGAGAGAGAGAGAGAGAGAGAGAGAGAGAGAGAGAGAGAGAGAGAGAGAGAGAGAGAGAGAGAGAGAGAGAGATGATGATGATGTTTAAAATGTTGTCGTAGTGCTAAGGAGGTGTTTTTTGGTTTTTTTTTTAAATGAATGCTTAAGCCTTTTGTTGCATGGATAGACATGCATATGATTATGGCAACACAAGGTGTATAGAGAGAGAGAAAGAGGGAAATTGGACCTTGTGCATTGATCACAAATTCATGAACAACTCCATGGATTCATATATCGTTACATGAGAGAGAGAGAGAGAGAGAGAGAGAGAGAGAGAGAGAGAGAGAGAGAGAGAGAGAGAGAGAGAGAGAGAGAGAGAGAGAGAGAGAGATCTTGGAGATCAAGCGCAACATGGAGAGGGGCTCATCATAGCCATTGCCATAAGATTTGTCATCTTCTTCCTTCTCATTATCGCCATCATCTTCTTGGGCACCTTCTTGCTGCGCCAAGATCTTAACTAGGGAGAGATAGGGGGCATCAAATCATCCATAAAGTAAGGAAGAGATTGTAATTGTAGTAAGGAAGAGCAAGAGGAGAGAGCCATCATCAATGCCTTCATGTGTGAGATCATCACCATGTCTTCCTTTTAACATGAACTTGGAGCTGCAATGTACCCCCTTCATCTGAAGTGATAGGGTAGGAGAATAGTTTTTTGCCTTCGAATCGCTCTAGTTCGCTCCTGATTTTGTGGATAGATGATGGAGATATTGAATTATTCTCCTCCCCCCTCTTAGTCGCCAACATGAAACTATGGAGGCTAAGCTCTTAAGCTTGAAATTAATCAAGAGTTAAATATTAAGAGAGTTACAAGTGGCTATTCCTATGACAACAGTGCAATTCGAAAATGAAAATTCAAGGAAGCAGGAAATGATGAGTTTGCTATTTTGAACAACTAGATAGACTCCCCTTGACCGCATTGTAAGTACCTTAACTCGTTTAACAAAAAAAAGTGATTCAACATAAATATTTATTTGGTTTAGAATTTTTATAAAATGTATTTGAACCTCAGTTTCAACTATGGATAGTTGTTAGAATTTATGTAGGTCTGATTTTATATTTCAAAAATAAAAAATAGTAAAAAAATACTTTAAAATAGCTTAAAATAGTACATATAATTTTTTAAAAATTTTGTGGTTAAAAATTTATGAGATGTAATATTTTTCTAATAAAGTATATACTGCTAAAGTATTTGGTTGTTTTTTAGAATTTTGGAAAGTTTTTTAATATGTCTTAAAAATAAAAATAGTTATTTTTATGAAAATTATAGTATTTTTTAAATAAAAATCATGTTTTGAATTCAACAAAAATTAGGATCTTTTATAGAAAACAAGAGAATATAGTTTTGGATATTTTATGAAATTTTCTTGGGGTTAGAGAAAAAGAAACTTAATTTGATGTTATTACTTTGAACATTATTAATATAAAATATGGTGTGTCTAACTTTATGCAAATTAAAAGTGTTGACAAGGTATTGAGTTATACCATATTGAACAAGGGAAATATTTTTTTAAAATAAAATTGGATTTTATGGGTTTGTGGAATGTTAGTTGATTTGATAATAAAAGAAATTAGATAGAACTATTGGATTTATGCTTTGAAATTTACTCCCTAAGGGATAAAAATCCTAGGTTTTGTATTTTAGCGCCAGTACAGAGATAGAGAAGAAATGTGAGAATATGCAAGTTTATTGAGTTCTCGATATTAGATTAGTTGGCCTACTACAAATGAGTGCTGCAACTATTGAGGAAGGCTAGGATAAATCATAGAAATTAGTTATCAATATCACCTATTCAGTGTAACAACTCCTAGCCTGAGTTGGCTTGACAACTTGGTTAAAAGTGGCTTGGTCTTTGCCCAATCATTTTTTGGTGCATTTTCCGGGAGCCAAGTGCACTCAAATGGTGTCATAGTGCATAGGGTTGAAGGTCACCACAGGGGTTTGGCAAGAAAATCGGACAAGATAGATGGAGATGTATCTTCAAGAGATTAGTAGATTCAAGTGAATGTTTATAGGTTAGAGTTGTACTTCAAACCTTCAGTTCACCATATACTTTGGCTTATCTTGGAAAGACAGATTCATTCATAGGACGGTTGAATAAATGGGTTAAGAGCTTGAAACTTATGGTCACAAAGCTGGATGATTTGCAAACAAGAGTACAACTTCAATTGATACAAGAAGAGTCTTGTCCTTCCTTGTCTATGGATATAGCTGTCTATTTCAGCTTAGGCATGAAGAAGATCTTCAAGACACTTTCTCTTTTCAACTGATTAGTAAAATGAAGATAGAGGATCAAGATGCAGACCTCTATATCAGCCTTTGATAGATTCAAGGTTATGGAAATATCATCACTGTTGCTAGTTTTTCATAAAAAGATAATGAGATTCATGACTTAGATCAACATAACCTAAATAAAGCAGCTGCATAAAAGCTTCAACTTAGGATTGATTGTTATGGATAGCCAATATTAATTTCAAAGCATGGTAAGAAATCACCAAAAGACTTCTTTGAAACCTCCTTGAATGAAGAGGAAGCAAGATACTATGTAGAGGGAATCACAAGTTTAGTTTGTACTTGCAATGATTGTAGATGAAGTAGAATCTGTGATTACAGGTTTTAGCCCTAAATTACCCTATTTTAGGCTGAGAAGAAGAGTCCAAAAGTATCACATAACAGTGCCAAAAGATGTCCTTGAAACTTTCTTACAAAGAGTATAGCTTGTAGTCACTCATGTGAACTAGGAACAACCCATGATTTACCAAGATTACATAAGAGGATCACAAATTAAGCTTCAGCCCATCAATTCCCTATTTTGGACTGCCAAGGATAATCCAAGATAACACCAATAATCTCCCAAAGAGTACTTGCAATGCCCTTTTCAACGCAAGAGTGATTAGATGCAACAATTACAAGTGAAAGTAGAGCATGTTCTCTTCATAAACCATAAGAGTAGAAAATGGAACTTCAATGAGACAAGAATCAGCCCAAAGAAAGTGTTGGGCTGCCTATGGCAGTCCAAAATCAGAGTTTAATGTCTCCCAAATATCTCTTCTTTATAGAGAAGAGAGTCTACATCAAGTGGTAGGTACATAAGGCATTGTCCTTCTCTTCTTCTTCACAATTACATGTACCTCTTGAATCCTACAAGAGGTGCTTTGCAAAATAGAGATTCAGCCCATAAAAGAGCAAGCTTGGGCCTTTAAGAATAGCCACAAGCCTTGATAATTTAGATCAAGAAGTGGAACAAGAGGCTCTCTTGATAGGAAAGAGTAGCTGCCCATAGACATAGATACAAACAATGTTCATAGCTTTCTTCTTTTTTCTTCAATGAGCATGAAAATTCCCCCCTTGAATGGGTTGCTGCCCTCCTCTTTATATAGATTTACCATGTTTCTTACAGCCAAGAGTGGCCTTCCATTTTCGTCTATACATGGGAAGAGTGGTACTTACATGTCAAGTAGTTGCTTGTGGTTGCATGGCTTGAGCTCCTCCTTTATGTGGTGGCTTGGATACCTCTTTCTCTCCTCCATCCATGGTGCTCTAAATAGCCCGAAATTTGTGGAAAAAAAAATGAGTTGTTCCTCCTCTACTTGACGCTTAATGCACAAAGGTTTTGAAGTTTCGTAAGTCATGCTAAGTCATTTACACAACATCTTGTGTGCACTAGGTTGACCAAATACACTTTGGAGAATTATATGAAGCCTAAGAGTGTGGTTTTTCCATTTGAGCTTAGTGACAAAGAAGCTTGCAAGGAAAAATCAAAGGGCTAGAATTCCATGAACCCAATCTTACATCATGTTTTATGCTTGGTGATTTACATGTATTATTACAACTTGTGGTCAAAGAAGCAAAACTAGGGTGGGTTTTAACTTCAAGGTAGTCATGACATTGC
Source organism: Lygodium microphyllum (assembly GCF_053477565.2). Lineage (NCBI taxonomy): Eukaryota > Viridiplantae > Streptophyta > Polypodiopsida > Schizaeales > Lygodiaceae > Lygodium > Lygodium microphyllum. The sequence continues at coordinate 44,193,196 of NC_141152.1, forward strand.
CTTTATTCAAGGTAAGAACTTTTGACTTAAGGCAGGAAACCAAAGGGTGGAACATTATGTTGGAATGGAAATAGAAGTGAGGGACAAGAGTAATTGAAGTAGGAAGAACAACTTATTTTGTGAACTCTCTAGAAAGTTCTAGAGTGGTTAAGAAACAACATAAAGTGTTATTTTTCATCCATGGGCAAACATTTCCATGACAATGGGTGATCGATCTCCTTAGGATATTAAAATCAAAGGTATTGATGCTGAATATGAGGTCTCTTTTCTAAGGGACTATTTTCTGAATTTGCCCCAAAATTGCCAGAGGAGAATATCGGATTACACAAGAGAAACAAACTTAGTAGAGGGGGGCAAATATTTTTGCCCGAAATTAACTATAGACATAGAACAATTATCTTCTTGGAGTTGGGGCTATAATGATTCCACACAAACCATAGTTTTATTAGCAACGCACTGTGGAATAATAAATGCAGTGGAAATAAATACAATCAGTGTATCGTACCACTTTGATTGGTATTATCGTAATGCTTATCGAACTTTTAAAAGGGTGGAATGGGATGATGTGTTGCCTTGGATACATGTATCCAAAGGTTTAAAAGTTACTTTCGACACAAAAGACGTTAGAGAGATCATTGAAATTTTAGGCCTAATTCCTGAGCAAGAAGAAAAGTTGCCTTATGGAGAAACAGACCCAGAGTTACCAACCATTCTAAACCTTCTAAGCGCGCATGCCTGCAAAAATTTTGGAATATGATAGTAATAGATATTTCATTAATAGTGGATGAATTCAGAGGAGAGATGGAGACAGAAAAATGAAGCTCAAGATCAGCGAGCTAGAGAATGCGCGGCACGACAAGAGGCTTGGCATTAGAAAGGCTTGAGAGGGTGAATGCATTATTGAATTTGGGGATAGATGCTCTGTCTAACTCAAACATAGAACATTTTAGGCCTAGTATATCATTTGATAGAATAGTGTCAATGGGAAGTGAAGTAGACTCATATCAATGGGATCGAGTGGCCTCAGGCACCAGTAGTATCACTAGGGAAAGGAGTAGACAAAGTAGCAAAAGTAGAGAGAGTGAAGCTAATGCTACGGTAGGGAGTACTGAACCACCCTTGATTAGGATTTTGAGTCAAATTTTGGATTGTGCCAACTATTTAAGGAGCCTAAGGAACCTGCATGGTTGGATATTACCCAAGATTTAAGGTTAGAGATATTATTTAGAGAAACAACGGCTTGTAATCCAGTCAGATTAACTCATTTCACGTAATTTGGGGGATTGTGGGATGAGGATCTTGATGCGCACTTGCAAATATTTGAGGTGATATGCGTTGCCAATGAGATAGTAAATTATGACCAAAAGCTTCATATCTTCCCTGCAACATTAAAAGATGAGGCAGCAAGGTGGTATGGGAACCTAGATGCCCAACATAAAGTGACTTATGATGCCTTATCAAGAGCATTCTTGGAAAAATTTTGATGGCAAGGTTTCCAAGATAGACTAGCCCTTAAATTGGATTGTCCCAAGGAATAATCGAAGGCGTTGAACATTACATTGAATGTATGGAGATAATTATTCGAAAGATGAATCCACATCCTGATGAACCTATGTAAAAGCTAAATTTATTGATGGGCTTAACCCTGAAGTTCATCAGCATGTTAGCCTACAATAACCAACTACACTGGCCGATGCTAAAACACATGCTAGATGGTGGGAAGAAGTGCAACCCAACCAACAATGACATAGGGAATTATTTAAAGAACCTCGGATGGAGTATCTAAGCACTTCAAGTGTGATATCTAAGAATGTGTCTTATGTGACCGTTCCTTTAAATTCATCAATAACGGCAAGTCCAAATGTCTCAAGTGTACCTTTAAATCTGTATACTTCTATTCCAACCTATATGATGCAAATAGGAATGCCTTCTATGCCGCAATCTTAGTCCCCTCTTGATGAAGCAAAAGTAGCTGATATTATTGCAAAATCCCTAGGAAAGTTGGAGGAGGAAATCATAGGTGCAATGCAAGCACCTTTGCAAGAAATTTATTTGATAACAACACGGTCTTCTAGTGCACAATAATCTTTGAGTAGCTCAACTCCAACCCCACCTAGATCCAATATCTGGTGTGGTAAGTGTCATGGGTATGGCCATGTGGCTACAGAGTGTCTAACGCCTTCAACACTAATTCTTGACCATCCACCGTTCTGCACCTTTTGCCTTAAGATAGGGCATCTAGATACAAATTGTTGGCATAAGATAGGTCAAGAGCAACAACAAGCTCGTTCAATGCAAACAAATTACAATTACATGGATCGTAATAATATGACTTATGCGGTTGGACCACCTAATGAAAATTTTAGGCCGAGAGGATTGCCAACCCAAAGTAGACCCCCAATACCCTGCAATAATTACAATAATGATGGAAACATAGGAATAAATTCTCCTTTTTGGAGAATTAATGGTACTTTTCGTAATCCAATGGGGCAAGGGGGACAACAAAGGCCTAGGGGACTGGTAATTTGTTATTGATTCCAAGAGGAAGGTCATATAGCTACATATTGTCCAAATGCACATACAAATCAAGACTATACTCCTCTATGTAGGAGATGTAACGGCAAAGGGCATCACGAGGAGGATTTCCCTAATTGAGAAGATAACCAACCTAATGATAGGGGTAAGAAAGTTTCTAATGAATCCTCAACCTCATCCACAAATTTAGTTGAAATAGAAACAACAAGGCAAGAGAATGGAGTTAGGTTTAAGTTCATACCCCATAGAGTGACCTTTAAGGCTGACCCCATGATTGGTGTGGTTACTAGAGTGCAAAAGCAACAACGAGAGGAGTAAGGTTTGGAGGAAGAAAGCTTACAATTAAAAGAAGTAGCAAAGTATAAATCTAAGGATATAGATCCTAATGTAGAGCTCCCTGAGTCAGATTCTCCACAACATTCCTCTGACCATCCATTATTACCTGTGTCTTTAGCAAATCCTAAGATTCAAGTGGGAATATCTCCTTTTCCTGAAAGATTGATTCCTCCTAAGCAAGGAAGTAAAGAGCAGGTGGAAGCAATGAATAAGACTTATGATCTTTGGAATGCATTAGAACAAGTATCTTTGACCATTAACCTTCGACAATTGCTAGAAATATTGCCTACATGTCGAAAGCAGCTTTATCATATATTAGTTTGGCATCGAAAGAAGAGGATCGAGATTAACACATCTAAAGGAAGTGCAAATTCTTCCAAAAGGAAAACAATTAAGGACGTAAAAATAGTAGATCTGTTTGTGGATCTAGGAGCTTCAGTTATAGATACTATGGCATATGATTTTTTATGTCGAGAAGTGCTTAAAAATAGCCAAAAATTACGAATATCAGGGGAAATATAGACTTTGTCGAAGGCGGTAGTGGCAATCATTACGATTTTAAGCGGCAATACGCCAAAAATGCTTAAAAGAGCCACTAGACAGTGGTTAGAGAATTTTCACAATTGTTTGGTGTACAAGACAAGACCCTAGGAGATGCCCAGCAGTGGAAGACTTCAAGATGGACACCTAGGATTTTTCAGACCAAGAATCGGACACCAGACGTGGAAAAGAGAGTGCCCGGGAGGTCAAGCCCAAAATGCCAAAGGTGGAAATGGACTTTAGGAGAGCCCAAAGGGTGTGACCCTTTGGGGCTCCCTTTGAGAGCCCAAAAATTAGAAAAATGTGGGGGGGGGGGGGGGGGGGGGGGGGTTTTGCGTTTTTTTTCGCGTGATCAGAAAGAGGGCACCATATCCACGAAATGGTGGAGAGATAGAAGATGAGGCCTGTGAAGAACAACCCCCCCAACTAATTACATACTTGATCTACATTCGATCTTCGCTCTCCATTGCTCTTGACTGCTCCTCAATTGGCTGCCTGGTTGTGGAGAACAAAAAGCCAGTCTTTCTCTCTCCTCCCTCTCTCTCTTGCATAGAGGCAATTCATGTGCAAGAAATCAAGAAGAGGAGGGGCTGAAGAATTCTTGTCCCGGCTGTGATCGGATTGCTTCAAGATGAAGTGGAGGCTGAGGAAAGAGGTTTAGCACTAAAGAATGGTTTTTGATCGGTCCGTGGGATGCTCAGAATAATTATTAAAAAACCCACAACACGCAAGACACGTCGTATGCTTTAATTTTATGAAGAAATTTGCTTGTTTTTGTTGTTTCATGGTTCAAATGTTGTTCATATGAGATGAATTTTTCTTTGAACCTTGTTTGCATCATATTTGAGGGCTTTAACTACAAAAATGCAAAACCCGTAATGATTTAGAGCCGTTATTAATTCTTTAAAATCCGTAAAATGTCATTTTTAATGAAAATTAGTGGTTTTTTTCGATTTTGAGTCGGAGAAAAGGGGTGGAAATGGGATAAACTCAGAGAAAATGTTAAGTTTCAGTAAAAATGATAAGCCAACACAAATAAATTAGAAAATACATATTTTCCATGAATAATAAATAGGAAAAAATAGCAAAAAATAGAGAAAATTGGGTTTTTCACGCTAAAAAATATGGAAAAATAAGACTTATGTGCATGAATGTTTGGCAAGGTTAAAGCATGGGGTTAAGCCTTAGTTTATCCTTGTCCTTTTTGTTATAGTTCGTGTTTATTATTTTTTACATGCAAAAATGATACAAAACAACCATTTACACCTATGTACCGTAGCAACACCTAAACGGTGAGGGGGGGATGAATCTTGTGCGACAATCTAATTGCTGAAAAGATACAAATTCTAATTTCCCTCTTTGTGCATAGCATTTAGGGATCGTTCCATAATTAAATATAGACAACTAATAGCACAAAAGTTCTGGTGCTAGTCCCTAAAGCAGCGCAACACGTAGTAACGATTAGTTAAAATTCATGAAAGGGCTGTTTTTCGCACCTCACATGGCTGTTTTTTTAAATCATAAAATGGTTGTGTACAATCATCATACACCTTGCATCAAGCATGCCATGTGGTATCTCCTGGAATGCATTGCACCTTGATTGATAAACTTGACCAACGCTGAGAGGACAGGAAACCTAAGCTGTAGGTTTAGACAGGTGCTTCCACCATTGGGAAAAGTTTTGTGAGACAAACCAAAATCTCCTGAAATGCTGAATTATGAAAGAGTAGAGTTTGTGCATTATGTTTTATATGTGTTAGCGACACATCTTGGGGCCAATCCCCGAGGTGTAGGAGAGTCGTAGTGGAGCCGTGGCAATCAGCCAAGAGGTGCTTCCCTATGTGTGTATTACAAGGCATTATGCCTATATGTTGTGGGATCTCCCTCTGAGGAGAAGGGAAGGTGAACGTTGGACTACAGATTGGATACAAACACAAAATCGTCATAAGCATTTAGTGCATAGTGAGTTTTAGACGCTCCTAGCCCGCGAGGCCGTGTGGTGGGGTTGTCTCTCGTATGCATGAGGTCCGGCTAGTGCCATAGCTAGTGCCGGCCCATTTAGGTCCCATCAATGGTACATCTGCCAGGAGCATTATGTTTTATATGTGTTTAGGGTTTTTAGGGACCAAATAGTTGGTTTATGTTCTCTAACAAGGACCATCAAACCGAAATACAAAAAGCAGAATGTGCTGAGAGGGCTAGACAGTGGTTGGGGATTGTAAGACGCTATTCTCCTCAAAGGAGTAGCTCGTTATGCATAAGTGGCAGTGGTTCTAGTAACTAGGTGTTACGAGTAGCTCTTCGAGTGCAAGTGGAAATATTGGTACTTCCCTATTTCCAGTTAATCAACCACAACAAGTGGGGGTGTAATGTTGCCTACACAAACTCTTGTTGTCAATCTAGTTGTAGCCATGGCACAACCTATCGCGATTCCAGCAAGTACACTGGATTTATTGGCATTAGGAGCACCACTACCCATTTTTCATGGGTTAGCAAAAGAAGATGGAGAACTCCACATTAAGGAGTTTCAAACGCTCATGTTCAACTATCAAATCCAAGAAAAAGGACACCTAATGATGTTCTTTAACATGACGTAATCCTCTCCTTTGTATATATCATTGAACTGCTATAACCCTACTTGATGAATTTGAGAGCATATCTTTTCAGCTGATTCCATGTTATTGGAATCAGTTTGCGGATTCCTTAGCTAATTTTGCTTATGAAGAGAACCTCTTTTTCAACTATGGTCCTAGTCCAGATGTTACTATTGATACTGAGACAGGATGTGGTCACTTGTGGGGAGGAATGTTATCAGACCACGCGTTATATGGTAGGTGATGGTTGATATGGGTAATGCAAAGAGTAGCCGAGACCCATCTACCACTATTATCTTGAACCCATAGGTTGATTAGATGACATGTTATGCGTATGCCTCTTGCTATATATGCAGGAGGTATGAGCGTATTTGCATATATTTGCCTTCTTCCAAGGAGGGATTTCTATGAGCTGTTTTGTTTGATTCTATTAGGCCGAGAGGGCCAGTTGCTTTAAGTAGTCAATGTCTGATTTCTTTAGGCCAAGAGGACCAATTGTTTTCGAGTTTTAATAATCTATCTCTTTCGGCCAAGAGGGCCAGTTAGTTTGCAGTGAAATGTGCTATTTCTTTAGGTCAAGAGGGCCCTATCTCTGTTTGGTGCAGGTATGTTTAATGCTTTGTTGTTTTAGTGATTGCGCCATACATGTTGACGAAGTCGCTGGAGGGAGGCAATGCTGCAAAGGAGCTTCTTGTGGCCATTCCAGGTGGTTTTATCCCCTTTTCGAGTTTTTCCCTTGAGCAATTAATGATATATGTGTGGGTGAGGGTTTTCTTTCTTGTTGGAGACCAGCAATCAAGGCATGAAGTCCCAGGTTTAGGCTCTGTATGTCTCGGGGAGGTCCGAGTAGTCATTGCCTCCTGCAAGGCATTGTCAGGCATTGAAAGACCTATTTTAGATGGGAGTTCTAGTGACTATGTTTTGCTGACCTGCTAGGCGGCCATTCTAGGAGTTCCTATTAGTTGTGAGGCAGTTAGAGAAGCCTACTAAAATAATGATGGAAAGAGACAAAACCCTAAAGATCTTAAAGACAGTATATATATACTAAGGTGTGTAAAAAGGGGTTTTAACCCCTATAAAAATAGGAAAAGGAAAGAAAAAAAAATCCTTGAGATGTTGTTTATTGCCTTGCGAAGGCTTGGTAGGTTCCTGGGGATGAGACAAGATCCAGGGCCGATGTCTTGCCTTCCTTGGGGTGACATCTTGCCATAAAAGAAGAAAATGAAAGAAGGTTGGAGTGAAAATAAAAGTGAGCATTAGAAAAGGATTAAGTGTCGCCTCGCGAGGGCTTGGTAGGTTCTTGGATACCGATACAGGACTTGAGGCCGATGCCCTATTCTTCTTGGGTCACTATGCTCAGCTTCCTCCTTTTTACACGCCCGAGTATGGAAAATAAAAACCTAAAAGAAGAAACTATGCTAAAAAAGATAATACCTTTTGATCAGGCTATAAGAGTCCTTGCCTAGGAGGAGCTCCTGGTTGAGTTGTTCTTAGTTAGGTAGGTAGTTCAGACCACCACTTAGGATGACCTCTTTGATCGTTCTTTTTAGCTTGGCTGTGTTGGAGCAGTTGGTTAGTATCTAGCTTCAGACTTTCTGTCAGATTATGCTGGGTCTACTCCTTGTGGATTTCATGCCTTGGTTTTGTCAGGCGGTAGGGTGAGAGCTGTGATGTGTTGTGTTGTGTATTTTTTGTATCAGCTAGATGCTCCTTTTTGTTGTTTATGTGCAGATCTATTCATGGGATTTGACGGGCTGAGTCGCCCTATCCCGTGGTCGCCAATGACAGGTGATTTTTTATGCCGAGAAGTGCTTAAAAATAGCCAAAAATTATGAATATTAGGGAAAAAATAAACTTCATTGAAGGCGGCGGTGGCAATCATTACGATTTTAAGCGGCAATACCCTAGAAATTCTTAAAAGAGCCACTAGACAGCGGTCGGAGAATTTTCACAATTTTTTGGCATACGAGACAACACCCTAGGAGATGCCCGGCAGTGGAAGACTTCAAGATGGACGCCCATGATTTTTTAGACCAAGAATTGGACACCGGACGTGGAAAAGGGAGTGCCCAGGAGGCCAAGCCCAAAATGCCAAAGGTGGAAATGGACTTTAGGAGAGCCCAAATGGTGTGACCCTTTGGGGCTCCCTTTGGGAGCCCAAAAATTGGAAAAACTGGGGGGGAGGGGGGGGGTTGCGTTTTTTTTGCGTGATCAGAAAGAGGGCACCATATCCACGAAATGGTGGAGAGATGGAAGATGGGGCCTGTGAACAACCCCCCCAACTAATTACATGCTTGATATACGTTCGATCTTTGCTCTCCATCGCTCCAGACCGCTCGTCAATTGGCTGCTTGGTTGTGGAGAACAAAAAACAGTCTTTCTCTCTCCTCTCTCTCTCTCCTGCATAGAGGCAATTCATGTGCAAGAAATCAAGAAGAAGAGGGTTGAAGAATGCTTGTTCGGCTGTGATTGGATTGCTTCAAGATGAAGTGGAGGCTGAGGAAAGAGGTTCAGCACTGAAAATGGTTGCTAGTCAGTCCGTGGGCTGCTCAGAATAATAATTAAAAAACCCGTAGCACGCAAGACATCGTATGCTTCAATTTTATAAAGAAATTTGCTTGTTTTTATTGTTTCATGGTCCAAATGTTGTTCATATGCAATGAATTTTTGTTTGAACCTTGTTCGCATCATGTTTGAGGGCTGTAACTACAAAAATGTAGAACCTGTAATGATTTAGAGCCGTTATTAATTCTTTAAAACCTGTAAGATGTCAATTTTTAATGGAAATTAGTGGTTTTTTTCGATTTTGAGTCGGAGAAAAGGGGTGGAAATGGGATAAACTCAGAGAAAATGTTAAGTTTCAGTCAAAATGATAAGAGAACACAAATAAATCAAAAAATACCTATTTTCCATTAATAATAAATATGAAAAAAATAGCAAAAAATAGAGAAATTTGGGTTTTTCATGCTTTAAAAAAATGGAAAAATAAGATTTATGTGCGTGAATGTTTGGCGAGGTTAAAGCATGGGGTTAAGCCTTAGTTTAGCCTTTTCCTTGTGTTATAGTCTGTGTGTATTGCTTTTTACATGCAAAAATGATACAAAGCAACCATTTACACCTATGCACCGCAGCAACACCTTAATGGTGAGGGGGGGATGAATCTTGTACGACAATCTAATTGTTGAAAAGATACAAATTCTGATTTCCCTCTTTGTGCATAGAATTTAGGGATCGTTCCATAATTAAATATAGGCAACTAGTAGCACGGAAGTTCCGGTGCTAGTCCCTAAAACAGCGCAACACGTAACGATTAGTTAAAATTCATGAAAGGGCTATTTTTTGCACCTCACATGGCTATTTTTTAAAATCATAAAATGGTTGTGCACAATCATCATACACCTTGCATCAAGCATGCCATGTGGTATCTCTTGAAATGCATTGCACTTGATTGATAAACTTTGACCAACGCTGAGAGGATAGGAAACCTAAGCTATAGGTTTAGACGGGTGCTTCCGTTGGGGAAAGTTTTGTGAGTCAAATCAAAATCTCCTGGAACGCTGAATTATGAAAGAGTGGAGTTTGTGAATTATGTTTTATATGTGTTAGCGACGCATCTTGGGGCCAATCCCTGAGGTGTAGGAGAGTCGCAATGGAGCGAAGGTGCTTCCCTATGTGTGTATTACGAGGCATTATACCTCTATGTTGTGGGATCTCCCTCTGAGGAGAAGGGAAGGTGAACGTTGGACTACATATTGGATACAAATGCAAAATCGTCATAAGTATTTATTACAAAGTGAGTTTTAGACGCTTCTAGCCTATCATAAGCATGAGGTTCGGCTCGTTCCATAGCTAGTGCCGGCCCATTTTAGGTCCCATCATACTACTATTAATGGCCACTTGTTGAATGAAGTGTAGTTAGATGGTGGCTCAACCACCGATTTGATGACAAGACAAATAATGCAAGAATTAGGGTTGAAGAATCTAGAACCTACCCATATAGTTTTACGCATGGTTGATCAAAGGAAAGTGATTCCTTTGGGGTTACTTAGAAATGTGAGATCTATAATTGCTGGCCTAGAATTTCATGTGAATTACTTAGTAGTTCACTCATTGTCAAATATCTCTTCATATTCTGTGTTGTTGGGTCAACCTTGGTTATACCAAGCAAAGTGCACTCATGATTGGTATAAAGGTTCAATTGCGATTGGTCCTTGAAATGATCGGGTTAAAATATAAGTTATTTTGAAAGCATTTTTGAAAGAGTCGGGAGATGAGATGGTTAGTGAAATGGATGGGAAATCCAACAATGAGTTTTATGATTCAGAAATGGAGAGGACCAATTATGAAGGGCCTTATGCTTGGTTATTTAGAACACAATGCCCAGCAAGAGCCAAAAAAGTGGAGGTAAATACTATACATCAGCCTTGCAAGGTAGAACAGATGGATATTGGTGAATATGATGTAATATTTTCATCAGACAACAATTCGGATAGTGATATTACTCATTATTTGTCTACGTCTGAAGATTCAACCCTAGACTGCTTAATGCTCTCTACAGGGGAAGCGGAATACTTTGATGATTCGCTTGAAATATATTTCCGATTATCCATGGATCAGGAAGGAAATAATCCAGAAGATGCATTTGTTACGTATAGCAAGGCAAAAGCGGTTTCTATGGATGAATTAGAAGAGGAAGAGATGCCTGAGTTAGTGATATTTAATGTAGATGACATCCCAACAACCTCTTTGGAGAATATGGACAAATTTGACGTTACTAAGAATAATAATGGCATGCTTGGGAGTAGGGTCTTTGCTATTTTCCCTTATGAGGAAAATGCTCTACCCTTTGGATTTGAACAATTGCCAAATAGAACTAGAAGAACTTATTATCGCCAGTTAGAAAGAAAGGAAAGAGAACGGAGGAGTAGGAATAGGTGCAAACCATTACAAAGACCAATATTGCAGAATGATGAGATGACTCAGCTTTGGCCTTACATAGGTCTGCACAAGCATCTAGTAAACATCATGGTAATTTTGTTAGGATTATTGGAGAATTAAATGAAGGATTGGAAATAGAACGTGAGGCAGCAGTGACTGCTGTAAATGAAGTAATGAAGTAAATTGCTAAGTTATAAAAAGAAAATTCAAATTTTCAATCAAGAGAAAGGCGATATTTAGACAAAATTTCACTTCTAGAGTTGTGTTTAGAGGAACAGAGGTCGAAATTTAGTAGTGGGGAGTTACAGATGGAACAAGCTTTATATATATAGATAAGAACTATTGGGGCGAATATGAAAAGACTAATCGATTTTGGGAAAAAGATAATTCTAAGTGTCCTTTTGAACCAAAAACTCGAGGGAAAAACCCTACTAGTGCTCCTTGGTTGTATCATCCCTTAAAGCGCTTCAATACATAGAAGATGTATCATTATTATAAGGGACCACTAGTTGGCTATCAACGTGTCTAATCTAAATCTGCTAAGATCAATATGCAAAATATGCCAGAGGTTGTATTACCTCATCCCAAAGAAAAGGTGATGGATTTTACTATCTATGGGGATGGAAAGGAACCACAATTTAGATTGTTTGAACCTGCGACACCTAGGGATTTTGTGGAACTTAAACAAGTCATACATTATCTAGATTGTCAAATTCAAGGTGAAGAAAATGAGGATCTGTATTCATTTATTCTTAAGCTTAAGGGTAACCAATGGTCTTGGAGTTTAGATGATCAAGAATGTTTAGAAAAGAACAATAAAATCTTACGTCAATATCATCGTAAGTTACATGATCAATATCCATGTGATCAAGAGCAGATTTTTTAGATGATAGGCTCTATAAATACCATGTTCATGACAAAGTATAATATAAATTTGAAGCCTATTTTTCCTGGCTAGAGTAAAGGACAAGGAAGACGTACCGGTAAGCTATTTCCAGATCTATTTCCATATGAGAGAAATGACTAAGGGTATTCAAAATGATCTTGCTATTGTTTCTTATATGGCTGTACCCTTGGTACATTTTGTGAATGAGAGGGAAGAAGAACCAGAATCGAGTACCAGAAATAACTTGCTTGAAAATGTATCAAATGGGGATATTTGAGGATGTACCTACAATCAACCCTTAAAAAATAGCCTTTTTTTTTCTTGAAGAGCCTGAATTGGAAGTAGTTAAAATAGAAATGGCAAAGGGAAATATTTGAATCTAGGGCTCAATTGGAATCTCAAGATTGAGAAAGATTTGAGGTATTACGAGCACATGTTGGGGAATTTGCTTGGTCTTATACTAACCTTAAAGGTATTAAAGCTGAACTTTTGTCAGCATTATATTGATCTAGGACCAGGTACAAAACATGTATGTCAACGCCAATGACAAACAAATCCTATGTATGTAGAACTGGTCAAAACTAAAATTAAAAATATTTTAGATGCGGGATTTATTTATCCTGTTGCATATAGTGAATGGGTTTACCCTATTGTGGTAATACCCAAGAAGAACAGTAAGAAGATTTGCATTTGTATTGATTATAGAAAAATGAATAGAAAAACATGAAAATATCATTTTCCTTTGCCATTTATAGATCAGGTACTTGATAAAGTTGTAGGCCATGAGTTATATTATTTCATGGATGGGTTTAGTGGTTACAACCAAGTGCTAATTCATTCTAAAGATCAATCAAAAACTACTTTTACTACTGAATGGGGTACATTTTCTTATAAAGTAATGCCTTTTGGTTTGTGCAATGCACCTGTAACATTTCAAAGAGTTATGATTACAACCTATCAAGATTTTCTACGACAATGGATGGAAGTTTTTCTAGATGATTTTTGTGTCTATGGAATAGCAAAAGAAATGTCGGATCAATTGGCGCAAGTGTTTGAACTTAGTGAAGAAGTAGGTATCTCCTTGAACCTTGATAAATGCATTTTTTGAGTGCCAAAAGGAACATTGTTGGGGCATATCGTTTCTAAAGAAGGCATTGTTATGGATCCGGCTAAAATTTCTAAGATTTTTGCACTTTCACCTCTAACAAACCTTAAGCAATTGCGTGGATTTTTGGGACATCTAAATTATTATCTATGGTTCATTTCTGATTTTGCAAAAGTGGCCTCACCTTTGACAAATTTGCTACGAAAGGATACTCCTTTTAATTGGGTTGCTGCTTGTCAAGAAGCATTTAAATTTATTAAGCAAAAGTTAATTGAAGGACCAGTATTGGAACCCTCGGATTGGACAAAAGAATTCCATATTCATGCCAATGCATCTATGTATGATGTAGGAGCAATTTTATGCCAAGCATATGATAATAAGGTGGATCATCCAATTTATTATGCAAGCCGTATTTTAAGTGATTCGGAAAGAAATTATACTACCACTATGAAAGAATGCTTATCAATGGTATTTGTAGTGGAAATTTTTTGTCATTATTTATTAGGGAATAAATTTACCATTTATGTGGATCATGAGGTGTTAAAGTATTTGCTTAATAAAGCAAAAATTTTGGGACATGTAATTCATTGGATACTGTTATTTCAAGAGTTTGATTTTCAAATTGTTACTCATCCTGGTAGAGCTCATGTTCTAGTATATCATCTTTCACGATTATTAACATCTGATAAGGAAGAAGGTGTGGAGGATGATTTTCCAGATGCATCACTTTTTACTATGGAGACGCAAGTTTCATGGTATGCTAATATTGCAAATGTTCTTAGTACAGTTCGTTATCCACCTGATGCTGATAAACGATGAAAGCGACAAATTTTAATGCAAGCATGATCCTATGGGTTATTAGGGGGTTACCTTTATAAATTATTTCCACGCGAGGGAATCTATCGGCAATGTGTAAGGGAAGATGAAGTTCATGTGGTTCTTAAGGTATTACATGATGAGCCATGTGGTGATCATTTTGACAGTGAATTAACTGCAAGGAAAGTTCTATTAGTTGGGTATTGGTGGCCTACCCTCTTTAAAGATGCTTATTATTATTGCCGAAAATATGATGTCTGTCAAAGGAGTGATCGTCCTTCTAAGAGTTTTGCTACACCTTTGACACCTATATTGGTATTAGTGCCTTTAAAGTGGGGAATTGACTTTGTGGGCCCAATTGATCCACCTACCAAATATAGATCTAATCATTATATCTTTGTTTGTACTGATTATATTACCAAGTGGCTGGAATAAAAAGTACTTAAGACGGATCAAGCCATTGATGTGGCTAAGTTTATGTATGAGAATATCATTACATTTTTTGGTTGCCCATTGGAATTAGTAAGTAATAGAGGTTCCCATTTCTTGAATGGTCTTATTAGCGAGTTAATAGAAATATACAAGATTAAGCATCGCAAATCGATGCCTTATTATCCCCGAGCTAATAGGCAAGTTGAAGTAACCAATTGCATTATTTGTAGGACTTTAACTAAAATGATTGCTTCTCATCGGTAGATTGGGATGAATGTTTGTATGAGGCATTATGGGCCTATAGAACCACTTATAAAGTGATAGTGCAAAAATACACCTTTCAACTTAGTTTATGGAACTAATGCTATTTTTCCAATTGAGCAAGAGTTGCCTACTCTACGAATCGCCCTCTTGTTTACAATCAGCTGAGGCTGAATCATTGAAGCAAAGGATTTTACAATTGGTGAGGTTAGAAGAGGAAAGAATGTTAGCTTTACAGAGCTTAGAAGCAATGCAAAAACGTTGTAAAGCTTGGCATGATCAGAATATCAAAATACAAGAGTTTAAAGAATATGATTTAGTTTTATTATATGATAGTCGCTATTACAAATTTCCTGGGAAGCTAAAAATTTGTTGGTTAGGACCTTTTAAGGTTGTTAAAGTTTATGATAATGGTTCTCTTGATGTGTAGGATATGAACGTTGAAAATGAGATTTTTAGAGTTAATGGCCTCCGCCTTAAACATTTTATGACTTAGTTTAGCTAGGTATAGTTAGGTAAATGGTTAGAATGATCCCTTAACTAATCTATATTCTGGTTTCTTTCCTCTTTTGAGGTTTTTAATGGGATGCAGGTATGGGTTTTCTGTGGATGGATGTGCTTTACCCCCGTCTTGATGTTGATAACTCTGATCCTGTTCATGTTGGGCCTTATAGTATTCCGTGTTTTTAGATGCATGACAGGTTCTTATATGCACCGAGGGGAGAGGCCTGTTGTGGTTCTTCTTTTGTGATCTTTTTTGTTTGCAATGTAATCCACCATTTGGTTGTAGACAGTGTCAAAGGCATCTTTTCGCGCATGCTCAGCTTCTATGTTGGCAGTGTTGCACATATTTTCCACGCTATGGTACCACTATGGAGGATGCTATAAGCTACACTTATCAGTGCCATGATTATGATAGTGTATTCTCACCTGAGCATGGTGTTGTTTAGTTTAGGGTGGGGAGAGAGCAGTAATAATTTTTCCGATATCAAGCTACTCTTTACTGTTTGACTCCATCATATCTCGATGATCAAGTGAATTTTCCATGTTGGGCTTATATATGTTGGTATATGGATGTGATCGAGGGCTACTCTTTAGGATGTTTACCAATGGCACCTATGCCCTATTATGATGATGCAGTTGTGGCTCTGCTCCATGATGTGATGGAGATTTTTAGCGATGCACCTCATAGTCGGTCTATGACCTCTAATGTGTCTATGTTGGAGGCTATTTATGAGCATGGTTTATTTGATAAGCTTG
Organism: Lygodium microphyllum; assembly: GCF_053477565.2. Lineage (NCBI taxonomy): Eukaryota > Viridiplantae > Streptophyta > Polypodiopsida > Schizaeales > Lygodiaceae > Lygodium > Lygodium microphyllum. The sequence continues at coordinate 44,208,899 of NC_141152.1, forward strand.
ACTTAGATAGTGTGGATGATTTTGGATTAGGGTTATTGTTTGCAATAGAAGATCTTAGGGAGTTTGAAGATTTTAGTTTAGCCCTTTTGTTTTCTTAGAGTCTTTTGAGGTTTTTATTTTATTCTACATATTTGAAAAAAAAATACAAAACAAATACTCCTTTGAAAGAAAGAAAGAAAGAAAGAAAAAACTTTTGGTTTATTGATACCTTCATAGTTTAGGTTTTAGCACACTTTAGTTTAGTTAGTCTTCACATGGTTAGGTAGTTAGTTGCACGCACAGTTGGGATACTCCTTTAGTGCTTAGGAGCTCATTACAAGGAAGTTTGACTAGATGGTCGGTTTCTAAAGGAGTTTCACTCTTAATTGATCTAACATATTAATGGTTAGTGGTTAGTGGTTGAGTTCTGTGCAATTGTGATGATTTTTGCAATTTGCAAACCACTACATGATTATCTTCGCCATTATCTTGGAGTTGCAATATCCATATACATAATAGGTTGTTTCATATCTAATTTATCTATTTATATTCGTTTGAAATAAGGGAAAGTTAAAAATATAACTTGATTGAAATCACTTAGAGTTTTTCAAACCCAAATACCTATAGAAGAAGCACAAACCTCAATTTTTAAAATTCAATGTCACACACATGTATAGTTGTATCCAACTGATGTCAGTCAATCACACAGACATAAAGAGATATGCATGGAGCTTGATTTCTAACAAGAACGCATCTTCAAAGAAGGTGACATGGTTTTCCTACGAGTTCACCCAAAGAAAAGTTCCTTATCTTTGGGGGAATTCAAGAAGCTAAGTCCCAGGTATTGTGGGTCATATAAGGTGCTAAAGTGTCTAGGGCCAAATGCTTACAAGCTACAACTCCCTAACAACTTGAAAGTACATAATGTATTTCATATTAGTCTATTGAAAGCATATGTCCCTAACCCAAACCATGTACTAAACGACCAACAAATTGTAATGCCCAGTCAACGAACTTAAACCAGAAAAGATACTTGACATACAGGAGAAGACTCTTAGAAGCAAAACCCTTAGAGAATATCTCATCTAATGCAAAGACTACCCTGAAGAGGATGCCACTTGGATTGACCATGAGTCACTATGTAACCAATATCCCCAGTTTCATTCAAGATGAGGACATCTCAATTTCTCTAAGGGAGAGAGGATGTGATATCCCGACTTTGATTTAAAATCTTCTCGACTTCTCACAAAATGGACTTGAAGAACTCTGAAATCATTAAATAGAGAATATCTCGAGCAAAAAGACCCGAGGATCCTAACCCAATATTTTTCAGGATTGACAAGGATTGTAGCCACCCGTTACGAAAGTCACCACATGAATGAGAGTTATGAGCCAAATTGGTCATTAATGTCAGTGTCTATAGTATGAATGGTCCAAAAATACTAGGTTTTCAAACAAAAATAGCATATTTTGAATATTATTTATTATAAATATCCTAAAAAGCTATAGAAACTTCTAGAATGGGGTGTCATGCAAAAAAAAAATGACATTTTCAGCCATTTTTGGAGATTTAATGCAAAAAGAAGGATTGAAAAAATCACGCACATCATGCACGACTGCAATTTACAAGCAACAAACAACACTACAAACAACGGAAGAAGAAGAATGGGTGATCTGGAAGAATTCTAAGCAAGTTTTACCCCCCCTTTCAGAGCCACGAAACCATCAGATTTGCCATTTGAGCATCAAATTGCATCTTGGAAGCTTTAGATTGCTGATTTTGCCAAAATCCCATCCATAAAGAGCTCTTCTTCTTAGCCACAATCCTTTTTCTCTAATTTAGCTATAGATAAGAGGCATGGGGAGCCTTTGAGAGTAGTCTAAGCAAGTGGAAAGAGGCCCTTATCAGGACTATACAACAAGAGGGAGTGGGGCAAGAGAAGCTCGAGCACGGGAATTCCTCGTCACAAGAAGACAAGGAGGATACTCCATCGAGCTCTTGAATTCAATTCCTCCATCCCTTCTGTCCTATTCCCCCCTGTGGAATCAAGACTCTTCTCGATTTCTCGAAATTCCATCCCTTCTATCCTATTCCCCCTTGTGGAATCAAGACTCTTCTCGATTTCTCAAAATTCTTAATGATCACTTTCCCCCTGTCAATCTAGTTACCCCCAAGCTCCTTCACCGAATTTCCCTTTTTGCAATCTCACGATTAAAGACCATGGCCCCAAAGAAGAAGAAAGCTACAAAGGGCACGGAGGTAGGAGCTACCAATAATGCTATGGATACAATTACTACAAATGGAATGGCGAGTACGGGAATTACAAGTGAAGTTGCAAATACCATCAACCAAGCATCCATCATGGATCTTCAAGTACTATTTTTCTTAAATAAAAAAGCTAGTAGACCTTTATCTGTGAATAGGCAACATAAGCTACATGTGTAAAATAAGATTTTATTCAATTCCTACATATACTTTCTTTGAGAAATTCTTAACCATGAATTCCAAGGGGTAACTTGGGTTTATACAAGATGAACCTAAGCAAGTGCGAGGAAGGTATTGCATCCCTAAAAGATTTAATATTTTTGATTTTTTTTGTGTGTTGATCAAACAAAATCTCTAATGGATAATCACACGAACACTAATCCTCTATATATAAGACCTTGAGATGCAATTGCCAAATGATACTATTCATAACTAAACTAACCAAAATTTTCTTTTACTGTGGGCAAAGACCCACAAAACTCCAAGGGAGTTATCCTTAAGTATGAAATTCTTGCTTAAATTCAATCTAAAATAATCCCCAAGGAAGAGAAAGTCCAGGAAGACTATTGAAAGATATTGCCACTTATGTTAATGTCTCAAAGTTATTTTGCCACTTATACTAATTTGCATCAATGTTATTATTTTTGGAAAGAAAAGGTTTGTCTTGGAAATAAACTTGTTAAGAGTTTATGTATAATGCATTCCAGATAAGATGTTTGTGATTGTAAGCTAGGTACTGATCTTTCCTAAAATCATCAGGCTAAAAGATGGATGATTGAGTATAGACTACCAACTGAGGCAATATTCCGATGAAGACAGAACACCGAGGACTGAGGCAGTGTTCTTGATGGCACTAGTCCTCCCTAAGGCTAGTGTGAGTAAAACCTACTCCAAGGGGGTTTTCTTTTTTTTGTTTTGTGTTAGTGAGTTTAGACCAATCATGGCAATAAAGGTCTTGTCGTAATAGGGAACTCTAGTTGACAGGAGGAGGTGAGGATACCAAGGGGCTCTAGTCATAAACTCCTTAGGCTTTTACAAACTACCAACTACCCTTCAATTTCCAAACTGTGTCTCAAAGTTCCAATTCTAGTTGGGGAATGAAACTTGGAGAGAATAATACTTTGAATAGAAAACATTGTAAATGTCATTTTCTTCTCTGAAATGAACTTTTAAGAAGGAATTGCTTTACTCTATATTTGTGTCGTGAATAAAAGGCGTGTAATGAGTTTGTATCAGGAGATAATTCAAAGAAGCTATTTTTATATGTTGAAACTAAAGTGGTAGGTAATTAGATAACTAAAACTACTCTCTTGAGGTAAGTGGGAGGATGGAACCCCGAGGTCAATGTCCAAACCTATGGCTAGGTGGTCTCAGTAAGCTAAGAGCTTTCCTAAGAAGGAATAAAAATCACACTTGATGGACCTTTAGAAACCAGAAAGATAGACTGACATCACTGTAGAATCTGCAAATATTAATTAGCCGTTAGTAATAGATTTGACTAGAAAAACTCAGGTTGATCCTCGTGGGAGTGGCTGGAACTTCCACTACGGGGTAGACTCAAGCAACCCTAGTTAGCAAACTCCGAGGGTTTTATCAAAATCCCAAACATTGCTTCCTAGGACATCTCTTGATGAGCTACTAAGAACGTACCGCCAAGGAATAGCTCGGACGGCATGTTACAATTGGTCTTTGATCCATTTTTCCTTCTATTTTAGCCCATTTTTCTCCATAAAAATCAATTTCAGACAAGTACTACAACTACTTGACATAGATAGTGACTAGCAAAGGTTTGTAGATCACCTACAATTAGCAGGAGACTACATATGGATATCTTCAAGGTCAGAGATGGTAGTGGAAGACTAAAATAGCAAGTCATCATCACCCAATTTTTATGCAATACGGAGGTAACTAGGTCAAAAGGGAGTTAACCACTGGAGTTAAATTGTGGTTACTTTTCAAGAGAGGATTCGCTTTCCTCTTTCAAGATTTGGTCAAGATTTCATGGATTTTATAGTAGAGATCTTCTCCTAGCCTTCAGCTCATGAGGTTTCACATGCATTTCATGTTGGAATCTTTCTGTAATCTTCATCCTCAACAAGTGGACTACTTATTTGTGCTTGGGTTGAGCTGTTGACTGTTGAGAACAACCTCAAAAATTGTGCTGTAATTTTTGGGCTGATTCCAGATCTTGATTTTCCTCTTGCTAATCATATTATAGTTTGTGACCTTGTCACTAATCTTTAGCATGCTAGCGCTTCTACAAATTCATTGCAAACGTGGGATTCTCCTCTTCTCCTATTTTTGAGAAACCCTAGCTATGGTAGCCATGAAAGCTTCAGCCCAAGTTTTTAGTTCTCATCAATTTCTTGAATATTCTTCATCATTTCAGCCCGTGGGATCATTTCAGTAAGGATTATTGAAGAAATTGCAAGGATTAAGTATGATTGGTCAAAGATTGAAGCTCAAGAGCTTCCATGGAGCCAAAATTTGGGGGAAACGGGTTTAATGCTTCAATCTTAAGCATTTGAAGCTTCAAGATTGCTCCCAAACATTAAAATACACGTCTTGAATATTATTTTGGCAACATTGGACCATCAAAGGCTTCATCAAGCATTTGGGAATTGATCAAGTCATCCTCAACCATGTCAAAGGTACTATTCTTCAATTCTTAATCTCTCTCATTAATCCATTTGCTGAGCTTAATCCACTTGATTGAGAGATTAAAGAATTTAATAATTTCCATAAAATTTTAGCCAATCATTTCTTGAATCAATCCACTCATGCAATGCAATGTTTGCTTTATGCATATTGGTTCTAATGGTGAATTAGAGGCTTTAAACTGAAACTTCCAGCATTACATTTACTCCAATTGATTAAGCCTATTGATTGATAACATTGCTCACTCTTATCCATTGATTGGTTGAATTCTTTTACCCAAGCTTGAAATATTGTAAAAGGGTACGTACTAGCAATTAGTGAATCACTAAATTGCATTGGTAAGACCCTTTTTCCATCCAATTTTTCAAGATTCCATCCAGATGCATTTCATGAAAAGGGCTGAATGAATATTTCAGAAATGCATTTCATACTGATTGATTAGAGTAGCATGCTACTATCATATTGATATACCCACCAAGGAAAAAGGTGGATGCCGCGAAGATGGTGGGACAAAAGAGAGATGACTCCCCCTCACTATCGAAGATCCCGAAGGGGTGCAACCAACCAACCAACCCAGGGGAAACTTTGCCCACCTCCCAATGATTTGCAGTCCATGTAGGGAGCCTATCTTGTTGTTTTATCCCTCACATAGGTACATTGAGTGGAGAATTAAAGATTGAAGTATTTTCAAAGACTCAAGTATCTTCAGGAGCAAAACAAGGTAAAATAGAGACTTTATAGGATACTACAGGGTATTTACAGGTCCTTTACATGTACCAACTTCATTGCTAAAGTATAGGTGCAGGTATACTATAGGGTGTCCACAAGTCCTACTCAGCCTCCTACAGGGTTTGGTAGCCCTTTAGAACCACTATTTTACCTTTGAGGTGGAAACATGGCATTTACTAGTTGAAACAGGGTGCATGCTTGGACAGTTAGATTGAATTGCAAAATTTTCTGTCCTAAACTCATTATAGCTTGCTATAGCTCATCTTAAAGAGGGAATCATTGGCTTCAATTTTAATCAAAAAAATTTGGAATTGGAGCTTCCTATCTCAAGTTATAGGCATTTTTCTGACAAGGGGTATTGCAGAATTGCACTATTATGGTAGGGCATAAAGGCAAAAATAAGACCCAGGATGATTATGCATAGCAAATCAGATATTCTATGCTAGAGAATATACCTCAAGAGAGCCCTGAAGAGCCTCAAGTGCATGGAGAAATCAGTGCACTTAATAATACCATGTGTGAACATGAAAATAGGCATGGCCAACGTCATATGGAGCTATTGTCAAGAGTGGATCAGATAGTCTTGTCTACTAGTCAAATTAAGTCTTCTATTGAAAAGTTAGCAGATTCAACTACCCAAAAAAAGGCTTCTATTAACAAGTTAGTAGAATCTAATGCCCAAATAATGGCTCAATTCCCCCAATGGATGCAAATGCAAATGGGATCTAAAGAAGCAAAGGAGAAAGCTTATTCAAACAATGAGCCCTCAGTCCCACTTCAGCCATCCAATCAAAATGGTTAAGGTCATGGAATCATTGGATGAAGGGGTATCCCAAATAGATTGTAAGAAGCTGGGAAGAATAAGGATTTAGTGTGTAAATAATATTGATGCCATGTCACACTAACATTGGTATAAAAGGAGAGGACATATAATTTTTCTAATCTTTTGACACATTAATATATTATTGTCCTTCTTCTCTTCACCTTGCTCTGAGCTTCAATGGCTTCTTTATTTTTTATGTCTTTCTCTCACCTATTCTAGTTCTTCTCTCTCCTCATCAGTCTCTTTCTCTCTTCTGCACTTCTTCTCTCTCTTTTGTAAACTTCTCTCTCCTCTTTCTCTCTCTCCAATTCACTTCTTGACAATGAGGGCCATGCTGGCCAAATTGTCCATAAGAGCCTTTCTACCCATGATTACCGTGTGGGGCATGCTACCCATGCATCCCGTACTACCCAACCTAAACATTAGGGCCCTACTACCCAGAAGTAACATGTGCATGCTATCCATGAGTGCCATGCATGCCATGCTATCCATAAGTATCTTGTGGAGTGTGTTGTCCATGATTTTGGGCATGCATGTAGCTACCATTTCTAGTGACCAACTATCTCGAGAAGGGGCTAGACAAATTGGAAAAATAGGGGATGGAAGGATAGGTTCATCATGCCTTATTGAGGGCTCACATGTTTCATAGGTGCTAAAGGGAATACCATGTGTCCCAATTATGCCTTGTAGATCATGCATGATCTCCAAGGAGGGGCAAGTTCGCCTCAAGATTGAATTGATACTCCTTTACTTGCATCGAGAGGGCTACCAATGTTGAGACAACAATGGTCACTTGATCCATTAGCCTAGTCATTGTGGCCACCATCTCTCTATGTCTCCCAGCATGATGATTCTCATTTTGGCACAATGTGTGAGGATCATCTCTATGTCTCTCGGTATTATGATTCTCATGTTGGCACAATGTGTGATTAAGAATAGATTAATAGTCCAATTCAAGGGGTATTTCTTCATGCATCTCCTCATTCTCCTCTTGGGAAAATCTAGGGTCATTCATTGATGCCATAGAATCCCTAATTTCACATTGAAACTCCTCCTAGGCCTTTGCTTTGCCTCTTTGTCCTGCCATGCTAAGTGCTGTCCAAATAGACCCTCTAGCACAAAATTTGACATTTCTTTAGCTAGGGAGTTCCGATTGAGGAAATTTTTGATTCAAAATGAAGGGGAGAGTGCCCTCTATGAGACTATGTAAAAAAAATTTATGAATTTTTTTAAAGAGTTGGCTGTGAATATCTTTCTATGGTTGTATAAAAGGGGACTACAAAATATTGTCCCATAGATCCACTATAGGCAAAAGTGGGTGTAACTCTCCAATGGGAGCTCCCATCGGGGAGATTTCTAGCTCTAGTCGAAGGGGATGAAGCCCTCTTTGAAAGAAGCTATGGGATTTTAGCTCAATCTTACAACTCATCTTTTTGTAATAGGTTTTTTGGAGCAATCCTAGAATGCCTACACCCTATCTCACAATCTGTGTCTTGGTCCAAATCAATATTGTTTGACCTTTTTATGATGCAAAAGCCCTAGACAATTGACTATATCGTATACATAACCTCTGAAGCATACCATAGCATCCATACATGGCCTATGACTGCCTACAATGGTTTGGCAAACTCAACAAGAGTCCCAAGTAGCATGCATTCAATTCATTGCCAATACATGTGTGACATACATCCTATATACATTTCCAATGGTCTTCAGGGTAGGGATGGATTGTACCTACATCTGCAAACAATTTCTTGGGCTTTGAGACCCAAGGGGTGTGCAAAGTTCCGGTTATGCACCCCTTTAGGCAAGGGGTGGTCATCCCACTATTGTCTTGCCATCTCACCCGACATCGATCTTGACTAAATCAGTCGGAAGAGACATGGTAGGAGCATTCTAAGCTAATCTATTGAAAATTAGAGTTGAAGGCTTGAGAGAGTGTGCACAAGAGGGAGAGAGAGAGCTTAAGTACAAGAACAAGATCTTGTTTGGTCAATTGCTCAAAGTACAACTAGTACACTCTCCTCTACATTGAGTGTGTACTTTAGGTTGTTTATATAGCCACTGGAGGAGTTAGGGTTAGGGTTTCCCCTGTCCTCCAGCCCTTTTACACCTAGCTACCCTTATACTCTCTAGTGTAGGGAGAGTTCTTGGGCTTATCTTTCAACACCCCCCTTAATGCCATGTGGCATTGGGGATACAAACATAATAGGATGCCTCCCCTTAATTCTCAATGAGATGCCTTTATGAATCGGGCTACAAGAAAAGGTTATAGATAGAGAGTGTTACAAGGCTCAAAAGAGTCGATCACCTGTGGATTGGAAGTCAAAGTTGACCTCCAATTCCTTAGGTACTTCTGGAACACTGGGATACTTACTAGTGATATGCTTGGTCTTTTTGCATTTATTGCACTTCATTTTGTCAATATATTTCTTCCAACAGTTGCTCATAATATGCCCGTTTTTGTGACAGAAGGGGCACTTGGTAGAAGTTGTATGGACTAACACTTGCTCACGGGAAGTAAATGCTGACGACCCTTCAGTATGGTTTCTCTTCTCTTCATCCAAGCATGATTGAATGGTACTTGCTAGAGTTGGGTTCGTGATATTAGTTAGGGTAGTCACAAGGGTTGGAAAGGCCTTCTTCACAGACTTTAGCAGGATGTCAATGGCATCTTCATCATGGACAGGTGCTTGAATGGAGGCAAGCTATGCCATAAGCCCCTTCATATGTGAAATGAACTTGCTAAGATCTCCTCCCTATTTGTATTCCAAGCTAAAAAACTCAATCTTGAGAAATATATTGGAGTTCTTCCCTGTAGCACCGTAGAGCCTTTCAAGCTCATTCCACTTTTCTTTTGCAGTTGAGAGCTGGTCAATGTGATGAATTAAGGATTCATCTAAATGGAGCATGATGATGGCCTGACCCCGTTCATCATCTTTTACATCAAGGGGATTGGAAGGATCAATTATTTTGGTCCCTTTTATGAAGGGCCAATATCCTCTTTCCATCATTTTGTATTTGATCAAAACTTGCCAAGGATGGAAATCTTTTCCATTAAATTTCCGAATTTGAGGACGAACATCAGCATACGTTGTGGCCATTGGGAAGGTCTTACAACTTGTTAGAACAAGGGAAGTGTCAAGTCCTTTACAACCTTGCCACTGAATGCAGAAGCAAATCAGACAATTGATATCAAAGTTGTAATGAGAAGAAAGGCTGTAAATCATACATATGCAATATTTCAAAATATGACTTTAGTGGTCCTTTCTTATGTGCAATCTTTTTCCAAGGTTTAATGGCCTTTTTAGGCTTCAATGATGTGAACCTAGACTGGACTTCGAGCTCCTCCTTGTGGTATGGCTTAGTGGATGAACCTTGTGTTGGACAAGGATGGTCTATGATTTCAATGCTTGTTGCTGATGATTCCAAGGAGAGTACAATGTAATATCTCCCCTCGTGCCTCCCCCATGAGAACTCCCCCTCCTTTTTTAAAAAAAATAAATTTAATTCAAAAAAATTTAACTCTCTCTCTCTCCCCGCCGATAGCATGTTGGAGAGAGAGAGAGAGAGAGAGAGAGAGAGAGAGAGAGAGAGAGAGAGGGAGAGGGGGCCATGCACCCCCCAGGTGGAGGGGTGGCGGCCGTTAAATGGCGTCTTCCCCCCATAAACCACCCCCTCCCCCAACTATAAAAGGGGAGCCCCCCCTCCCTCGTCGTGGGACATACAACGCCCCCTCCCCCCCCGTGATCTGCAGTGCAGCCAGCCCCACCCTGCTCCACCAACATGCCACGCCCCTGCTCCGCCAACACCCACCAGGCTGCCAAAACGCCGCCATAACTTCATCTTCATCATTTCGCCATCATATACGTGGGTGAGGAGAGATCATTTCGACTATCAGAAAAGAAGAACCTAAAGAAGCTTCTCAAGAAGCTTCCACAAAAGAGCTTCCTAGGGGGTGTTTCACCCACAGATTGTGGAAGGACACAACCCATTTGCAAAGGGAGTTCCCTTGTGGGAAGGAAGGTTTGCCAGTTCGCAGAGAACTTCAGCACACCCTCCACCTGCTCAAGCCCCGATTGCAATGGCCCCAAATCGCCACACAAGAGGAGCACACGCGGCAGTAAGAGGAGCACATGTAGGAGTCCCCACCCGAAGTGTGATAGCCGATAATACCCCTCCTGCGGAAGTTTAGGTTCCATCAAATTCACCCTTTCATTTCCACATGATATGGGTGCATTAAGTATAATATCGCATAGGAAAAACCTAATTACATTACTAGAACACTCCGTTTTGAAAAGATCATAGGAATGTTCAGAAGAATTTTTTTAAATTGCATGACAAGGTATTTATACTCCTCGCACCATCATGATGAAAGGTTGTTGCATTCATGAATATATGGTTCATGTGTTAAAAGATGCACTCATGCAATAATGTCCTAGTCGCATCGCGCATATAGGTTAAATATATATTGCGATGCTCATGTGCATTGGATGGTTTGCATTGGGTAACTTACGTTGGCAAGAATTAGTTATGTTGTACACAATGCATTTGCGCAATTAAAAAAATCCATTATGACGATCATAAATAGGTTGATTCCTAGGAGGATGTTTAATTAAAGAATAGGTAGTTGCTATGGAGAGGAACAAAAGAGTTATATTTTCACATAAGCAACTGCATTCTATTTCGCGTGACTTGCATGGGAAAGGAAAAGGTTATGTTGTTATTTCAATATCATTGTAACTGTACATAGCATAACCTGCATGCATAAGTAAATGTATGAAAAGGAAAAGAGTTATATTTCATTTGATGAAAAGCATATAGGATGCAATACACATGTAATGATAGTTACAATCAATATGCAAGGTAGGGTAGGATAAGTTAAAATGTTACTTAGTATTGCGCTCGCAGAGTTAATCCAACGTTCTCGTACTTAGATCGTCCTATGTTGCAAGTAAGAGAGGGTACCAGGCCTTAGGACATGAATACTAGTAATATCAACAAAAGGGATGTAATTCCTCAAGATAGGCACTGCTACCTATCTCAAGCAACTAGTTTGCAAGGTCAGATGCTATTGCAACTAAACCATAAGATGCTACTACTACATCTTAGACCAAGGGAGGGGAGATCTAATTACAAGTTAGAAGTCGAGTAGTCACCCTACTAAACTCTCTCTTGGGGACCGATTTGTCAAACTTAGGAAAATTGTGAATTGCCAAGAAGCAAATTGACCAACCGAGGATGACGGGGTTGTCCAAGATCCATTCTACAAGGAGACCTAAGGTAAGGGATAATTGGGGTCGATAGGGTACAAACGCTAACCGAAAGAAAAAGGGAAAACAAGCAACCTAGCTTTCCAAGCCCTTGGAATCTCGCCAAGGCGCGAATGATCCAAGATCGAATACTGGGAGTATTCGGGAAAAAGGAATCACACCTTAGCAGTTGGTCATACGAACGACCACAAAAATGATCGTGATTGTACACTTAGGTACATTGTTTGAACTTCTTTGCTTAAGGAACTAATTCAAGGCCAAATACTTAATGCTTCAGGTTAATAGTCTGGAGGAAGAGATAGGTTCAGTTACCTCCAACTGCTTGCCTAGCCCTATCCAAGGGGGTTGTTAGTCGCGCCAGGTACATGGACCGAACCTGCCATGAGAGGTCTCTCCGTGGGTGCTACTTGGAGCGAAAGGATGCTTGGGTGCCAGGGGAGGCTCTGGCCGTAAATTCCTTGCCTCCGGATCCCGCACAAGAGGCCAACGTGACTCGAGATGGGATCTTGAGGCCCATGTACTAGTCTACGGGCGAAACTTGGAGTAGCAATCCTGTTGATTGCTGGGATAGCCTTCGGGCATGATACTTGATGTACTTCAAGACTATGATAAATAAAGGTCAAATATTTGGAAAAGAAACTTGGTTGATATTGTTTGATGTTAGTGCCTAAGTTACGTGAAGGAACATGTGTTTAAATTGATTAATTAAGAAAGCTGCTTTTGCATGTCAAACATAATATAGTAGATAATTAGATAATTAAGCAACCCGAGGAAAGTGCAGTGGACGTGACTTGGGTCCGTCCTATGGAAGGGTGGTCCTGGTTAGCTGGGAACTCTTCTCAAAAGACGTGATAACGGAACCGTGAAGACCTAGAGTCAGTAGAGCTAGAATCCTGATTTATGCTATTTTAGGGGAGCAAAATGGGACTATGCCTTATGGGCAAAGAGGTTGAGCTTCACATCCCTCTCGTTTCCCATTCTCCATGAACCAAGTGCAGTATAAATCCACTTCAACTCTATTGCTCCTACACAAAGTGGTTCATCTAGAGCTCGACGCTAGCTACTTCCTAAAGACTTGGCTGATAGGAAAGAAACCTTGAGTTCAAGTCGGTCCTAAGTGAGAACGGCCGGATACTTCTGCTTCGGGGCAGACTCGGGAAGACCTAGATTGCAAACCCTATGACATTCCTTGCGAGTGCCAGGTTGCGCTTTCTAGACTCCCCTCCCAATGGGATGCTAAGACATGTCCCACAAGTGGTCAAGCAGACACGTTATAATTGGTATCAGAGCGAACCAACAAGATCTAAAGATTATAAGGGAACTTAATGGAGGAAAATAAAGGGAATAAGGGGGTAAACTGGGGAGGGTGAGTAGAACAGAGCAGTGTTTTCTATTTAAAATATTTCTTTACTCACTTATGGATGCTAGGTTGTAGAGTCACGAAGCATGGAGCAATTTCTTGGTGTTTTAGGTCATGTTCATGACTGCAATGCATGCTTTGAATTATCATCAAAGGCTAGGCATGATGAATATTATGGACCGCATCTATAATCCTTCCTCCCTATATGCGGAGTGGCGATGGACGGGAGACTCAGGAATATATTACATAGCAACCCACCGACTTGCGTACCTTTAGACCAAATTGAAGAGAATGAAGTGGATGGAGGATTTAAAGATTGTGAAGCTGTTCATCTTTGTCGAAGCTCGCGTAAAGGCAACTTTGCACATTAGCGATCAGCGAGTCAAGTAGAACAAGTATGTCTATGAAGAAGTGACCCGGGTGATCTCTATTGCTGACAGAATCAAAGTGTTAGGGTGCTATGAGAAGAACAGGTATCAAAGGAAGGGATACCCCAAGCTTCCTATGGCTTTCCCTTTCCTGAAAATCCATGACCCCACTCCATATTATTATTCCATCCCTGTAGCCAATTGTAACACAATCCTATTTTTCCCAAACTGATGTATCAATCAGCCTATCCTACTTATCCAAAATAAATGTACTCAAAGGGTTATGCCTTCATGAATAAATAAGACGTTTTACCATTGTCTATCTTGATCATAAATGTTAACTAAAGTGTTAAGTAATTAAATCACTTAGCTAAAAAGCTGTGCTATTCATATTAACATAATATGAGAACGTATGATAAGATATTAACATAAAGAATGTTATTGTTCAGACGCAACCCCAAGCGCAGTTCCAAATCCGACTCCTACACTAAGTCCAGCTGCGGCTCAAGAGAAGAAATTCCTTCTCAAACAAATTAAGCCACCCGAGTTTGATGGCAAGGGAAGGACTATTCAAGCTGATGCCGAGATCTAGATTGAGTCCATGGAGGACTATTTTGAGGCAACAGGAACTGCACCTACTAACCAAGCCATGCTCGCCAAACTTAAGCTTACAGGTGAAGCAAGACTTTGGTGGAAACAGTGGTGCAGAGACCAAGCGATCTCAGAGGGGACAGTCACTTGGGATAAGCTTAAGGAAGTTGTGCGAGGGAGGTATCTGCCACTTGCCTACCACACACAAAAGATGAATGAATTCTATGACTTGAAGTAGCTAGGATTATCCCTTGAAGCATATTATTCGAAGTTCGTTTCACTCTAAAGTATGCACCTCCAATGGATATGACACAGCAGGTGTCAAAATTCTGTATTGGGTTGAATCCACCCATAAACACTCAATTGGAATCAATGCGCCCAACGGACCTACCAGACGCACTCATTTGAGCTGCTCCAATAATACAGGAGCTGCAAACCAAACCAAGGAACAACAGGATTTGGCCTTACAAGGATCAAAATAAGGGCATGACTAAGGCTCAGACTAAGAGAGCACAGGGTTAGAATCAGGGCCAAAGAAAGAAAGCTAGGGCCAATGCTGTCAACAATTTTGTTCCATCACAAAGCAACGATCGCAACCCACGTTGCTTCCATTGCAACGAGCCTAGACACTTCAAGAGAGGGAGTGCCCTAAGCTTGGCAGAGGGCATCGCTAGGGGAAATTCCAAGGTCAAAATAGAGCCGCTTATGACCAAGGAACCACCATTATGGCCAAAGGGAGAACCTCCGATGTTTCCAAGAAGGAGCTGGACAATGAAAAAAAATGGATGCTGACATTGAGAGGGCAACGATTCACGCCACTCTTCACAAGAAGGGTCCAAATCGCCAATTTTTGATGATTCAAACTCCATCAGAATATCAAGGTAAAAGCTTCAAAACCTTGCTTGATTGTGGTACTACACATTCCTTCATCTCACCAATCTATGCAAAGAGATTAGGGATAGCCACAATAGATGCATCTACCTTACTTGTGGAATTAGCAAATGGTCGTGAGGTCATTTGTACTAGGCAAACTGCTAAGGTGAAATTCCTACTGGGTGGGAAGCCAACTTCTGTGAGATTCAGGGTAATGAACCTAGGTGTCCACAAATGTTTACTCGGAATGGATTGCCTAATACCCAATGATGCCCACATCCACTGTGGGAAGGGCCAAGTCTCCTTCCGATATTCTGAAGGGGAACTAGTCACAACTCAAGGTAAGGCTGGTATGCCAAAAATACAGTTGGAAAAAGCAACACAGATAATAAAAGGTGTTCAAAAGGGTCTACTTGTCTATCTGATTAAACTAAATAAGCTAGATCAGAATCAGGAATCTGGAGAAGAACCTTCATGGTTAAAGGAATACGCAGACGTATTACCTAAAGATCTGACAAAACTTCCTCCCCAAAAGGAAGTCAACCACGAAATCAAACTTGTACCAGGAGCTGCACCAATCGCAAAGAGGCCATATAAGATGTCCATCCCACCGAACTGAAAGAGCAACTCAAGCAACTATTAGATTAAGGCTACATCCATCCTAGCAGTTCTACATGGGGAGCTCTAGTGTTGTTTCAAAAGAAGAAAGATGGAGCGCTTCGCCTATGCATTGACTACAGAGGTTTGAATCAAGCAACCATAAAAAATAAATACCCCATTCCAAGAATAGATGAATTACTTGATCGTCTTCAAGGGGAAAATATCTTCTGATAGATCTCAGATCTAGATATTATCAAATAAGGATCAAAGAAGAAGATATCCCAAAGACTGCATTCAGTCATTTCGAATTCCTAGTGATGTCATTTGGGCTGACGAATGCTCCTGCTACCTTCAATAGGTTAATTTAGGATATCTTTAGGCCCTATCTTGATGACTTTGTACTCGTTTTTTTAAACGATATCCTAGTCTACTCAAAACAGGAAAAGGACCATGAACCCCAGCTTCGCATTGTTCTTGAAACAATGAGAGCATGCAAGCTTTATGCCAAGAAGAAGAAGTGTGCATTTTTCAAGCGACAGATTGAATATTTGGGATTCATTGTATCACAAGAAGGAATTTCAATAGATCCAGCTAAGGTCAGAAACGTTCTGGAATGGCCAACACCAACTTCTGTCAAAGAAATACGAAGTTTTCTTGGGTTGACAGGGTGGTACAGAATTTTCATCAAAGATTATGCTTTGATTGCAGCACCTCTGACTAATCTACTAAGGAAGCAAGTAGCAATTGCATGGTCACCTGCTGAACAGACCAGCTTTGACAAACTAAAGCAAAGCTTAGTATCAACACCCATCCTGAAACTTCCTGATCTTAGTAAGGAGTTTGAAGTGGTAACTGATGCTAGCGCACTTGCTATAGGATGTGTACTTATGCAAGAAGGTCATCCCGTAGCATATTCTTCAAGAAAATTGAAGAGCCATGAAAGGAATTATGCTACCCATGACCTGGAGCTGTTGGCTATCGTCCATGCTCTCAAACTTTGGAGACATTACTTACTAGGTAACAAATTTTCCTTAGTAACGGACCAGAAAAGTCTTAAATGGATTTTCACTCAGAATGAGCTCAATATGAGGCAGCGTCGATGGATCGAAGTGCTGGAAGAATATGACTTTGAAATCAAATATAGGCCTGGAAAAGAGAATGTGGTTGCTAATTCACTCAATCGCAATGCTTTTTTAAATTCTCTCATTTTGCAAGATCCATCAACAACAAGGTCTCTAGCCACAAAGGTATCAATGCCAAACAACCCGATTCTTGAGCTAGCAAAAGAGGGTTCATATCATGACCCAGTCTATCAGAAAATGCTAAGGGAGATCCCCATCAAGGATCAAGACCCGAAGCTAAAGACAAAGTATCAAGAATTCTCCATCAGTAGTGGGCTTGTCTACTTTAGGACAAGATTATGTATCCCTTCAAGCCAAACTCTCAAGTAGAAGATACTTTGGAAATCCCATGACTCCCCTTTCTCAGGGCATCTTGGTTATGCCAAGACCCTTAATATGGTCAGAAAGAGCTATTATTGGGAAAGGCTCAAGGGAGACGTACTCAAATATGTCCCGGAATGTTTGTCTTGTCAATGCATTAAGGTAGAACATGTTAAAATGCCTGGGAAATTGCAACCACTTGACATTCCAAAATGAAATGGGAGTTCATTAGTATGGACTTTATTGTTGCCCTACCCCAAGTTCAGGGAGGATATAACTCTATTTTTGTTGTAGTATATATGCTCACCAAGGTCGCACATCTCATCCCTGTCAAGACGAACTATAAAGCCTCACACATCACAAGATTATTCATCAAGGAAATATTCAAACTTCATGGGTTACCTAGAAGAATCATTAGTGATCGTGACTCTCTTTTCACATCATACTTTGGAGGGCTATCTTTGAGGCTATTGGAACTC
Organism: Lygodium microphyllum; assembly: GCF_053477565.2. NCBI lineage: Eukaryota > Viridiplantae > Streptophyta > Polypodiopsida > Schizaeales > Lygodiaceae > Lygodium > Lygodium microphyllum. Next base: position 44,226,340 of record NC_141152.1, read on the forward strand.
AACTCTGTTTCAGCAAAGCTTACCATCCGCAAACTAATGGTCAAACAAAACAAGTTAATCAAGTCATTGAAGATATGCTTAGGGCATACTGCTGTCGCGAACCCAAAAAGTGGATCCAATACTTACTATTAGTTGAGTTTGCGTACAACGCTTCTTACCAATAGAGTATTCAGATGATCCCTTCCCAAGCATTGTATGGGCATGATTGTCGTAACCCTTTGAACTTCTCGGATCCAACTTTGAGGGTAGAATCTTCAAGGCATATGCTGGAAGACATGGATGATCAAATCAAATCAATAAGACAAGACATTCAATTTGCCAAGGATAGACAGAAATCCTACACTGACTTGAAACGACAAGGCAGATCCTTCGTCGATCATCATCGAAGGTGATATGGTCTTCATCCATGTACGCCCTAAAAAGAGTTCACTATCTTTGGGAGAGTACAAGTGTTAGATATGATCAATGCCCCACCCTCATTAGGTGCTACCAATGATCCATGGTGCTCAAAGTTGTAAGGCCCCCATTATGAGGAGAAGCCAAATGTGAGCCCGGACATTGGTTGAGTCCTGACTTGTATATCAGATGAGGTCTATGTGACCGGATGGCAAAAAGGTGACTGTTGTGAGTCTAATATTTGGGTTAGACGGAGTGGTTAAGCTGGTAGCAACTCGAGGCACATTGCATTGAGTTGCGTGGTAAGGGAGTTAAAAGGGGGCCCTATTGTGGGGTCTGGGGGCCGCGGAAGCGGCCCCTGGCTGGGGGGTCCCAGGGGGGCCAGCGGCCCCCCTGGCGGGGGTCCGGGGGCAGCGCCCCCGGCCCAATGGTAAAGGGAATATTCCCTAGAATATTCCCTAGCTGACTAGTGGAGGCTCATATGCTAGGTCGATCAGCATGCCAACCTAACGACCTTCGCGGGCTATAAAAGCTAAACCTCTTCGCAGCCATCTCTCACTCATCTTTCACCCAGTCAGAGTTGTTGTTCCAGCTAGCCTTAAACTCTTCACCTATCTTCTGTCTAGATCGCCATCTAAGCTTCACACAGTGGAAGCACACGGGTGGACAGAGCCATCTTTGTATCAGTTGTTTGGAGTTAAAGAATTTACTAATTCTCCTCTTATCTGTTGTGTACTCTCTATCTCTTTCTCAGATTCTGTTCGCTGCGCCGTGTAATATTTTACAACAAGAAGCTAAGTCCGAGGTATTGTGGACCTTATAAGATCATCAAGTGACTAGGGTCTAATGCTTACAGACTACAGCTGCCTGCAACTCTAAAGATTCATAATGCATTCCACATCAATCTATTGAAAAAGTATCTACCTAATCTGAATCATGTACTTGATGATCAGTAAATTGTAATGCCTAGCCAAGGAGTCCTTGAGCTACGGCCTGATAGAATCCTAGATGTTAGGGAGAGGCATTTGAGATCAAGGACCTTGAGAGAATACCTCATCTAGTGGAAAGATTATCCTGAAGAGGATGCCACCTAGATGGAGAGGATGTAATATCTCCCCCCATGCCTCCCCCATGAAACCCCACCTCCCCTCTTTTTAAATTTTTTTAAAATTTAATTCAATTTTTTTTCTCTCTCTCTCTCCCCGCCAACAGCATGTCGGGGAGAGAGAGAGAGAGGGAGAGGGGGGCATGCACCCCCCAGGTGGAGGGTTGGCGGCCGTTAAACGGCCGTCTCCCCCCCATAAACCACCCCCTCCCCCCACTATAAAAGAGGAGCCCCCCCTCCCTCATCGCATAGGAAAAACCTATTTACATTACTAGAACGCTTCGTTTTGAAAAGATCATAGGAATGTTCAGAAGAATTTTTTAAATTGCATGACAAGGTACTTATATTCCTCGCACCATCATGATGAAAGGTTGTTGCATTCATGAATATATGGTTCATGTGTTAAAAGATGCACTCATGCAATAATGTCCTAGTCGCATCGTGCATATAGGTTAAATATATATTGCGATGCTCATGTGCATTGGATGGTTTGCATTGGGTAACTTACGTTGGCAAGAATGAGTTATGTTGTACACAATGCATTTGCGCAATTAAAAAAATCCCTTGCGATGACAATTCGTAGGAGGATGTTTAGTTAAAGAATAGGTAGTTTCTATGGAGAGGAACAAAAGGGTTATATTTTCGCATAAGCAATTGCATTGTATTTCACGTGACTTGCATGGGAAAGGAAAAGATTATGTTGTTATTTCAATATCATTGTAACTGTACATAGCATAACCTGCATGCATAAGCAACTTGCATGCATAAGTAAATGTATGAAATGGAAAAGAGTTATATTTCATTTGATGAAAAGCATATAGGATGCAATACACATGTAATGATAGTTACATTCAATATGCAAGGTAGGGTAGGATAAGTTAAAATGTTGCTTAGTATTGCGCTTGCAGAGTTAATCCAACGTTCTCGTACTTAGATTGTCCTATGTTGCAAGTAAGAGAGGGTACCAGGCCTTAGGACATGAATACTAGTAATATCGACAAAAGGTATGTAATTCCTCAAGATAGGCACTGCTAACTATCTCGAGCAACTAGTCTACAAGGTCAGATGCTATTGCAACTAAACCATAAGATGCTACTACTACATCCTAGGCCAAGGGAGGCGAGATCTAATTACAAGTTAGAAGTTGAGTAGTCGCCCTACTACAACTCTCTCTCTTGGGGATCGATTTTTCAAACTTAGGGAAATTGTGAATTGCCAAGAAGCAAATTGACCAACTGAGGACGACAGGGTTGTCCAAGATCTATTCTACAAGGAGACCTACGGTAAGGATAATTGGGGTCGATAGGGTATAAACGCTAACCCAAAAAAAAAGGGGAAACAAGTAACCTAGCTTACCAAGCCCTTGGAATCTCGTGCCAAGTTGCGAACAATCTAGGATCGAATGATGGGATTATTCGGGAAAAAGAAATCACACCTTAGCAGTTGGTCATACGAACGACCACAGAAATGATCGTGATTGTACACTTAGGTACATTGTTTGAACTCCTTTGCTCAAGGAACTAATTCAAGGCCAAACACTTAATGCTTTAGGTTAATAGCCTGGAGGGAGAGGCTGGTTTAGTTACCTCCGACTGCCTGCCTGGCCCTATCCAAGGGGGTTGTTAGCCGCGCCGGGTACATGGACCGAACCCGCCACGAGAGTTCTCTCCGTGGGTGCTGCTTGGAGCAGGAGGACGCTTGGGTGCCAGGGGAGGCTATGGCCGTAAATTCCTTGCCTCCGGATCCCGCACAAGAGGCCGACGTGACTCGAGATGGGATCTCGAGGCCAATGTACTAGTCTACGGGCAAAATTTGGAGCAGCAATCCTGTTGATTGCTGGGATAGCCTTCAGGGCATGATACTTGATGTATTCCAAGACTATGATAAATAAAGGTCAAATATTTGGAAAAGAAACTTTCTTGACATTGTTTTTTTAATGTTAGTTCCTAAGTTACGTAAAGGAACCTGTGTTTAAATTGATTAATTAAGGAAGCTGCTTTTGGATGTCAAACATAATGTGGTAGGTAATTAGATAACTAAGCAACCCGAGGAAAGTGCGGTGGACGCGACTTGGGTCCGTCCTACGAAAGGGTGGTCCCGGTTAGCTGGGAACTTTTCTCAAAAGACATGATAACAGAACCGTGAAGTCCTAGAGTCAATAGAGCTAGAATCCCGATTTATGTTATTTTAGGGGAGCGGAATGGGACTATGCCTTATGGGCAGAGAGGTTGAGCTTCGCATCCCTCTCGTTTCCCATTCTCCATGAACCAAGTGTAGCATAAATCCGCTTCGACTCTGTTGCTCCTATGCAAAGTGGTTTGACGCTAGCTACTTCCTAGAGAATTGGCTGATAGGAAAGAAACCCTGACTTCAGGTCAGTCCTAAGTGGGAACGGCCGGATACTTCCACTTAGGGGCAGACTCAGGAAGACCTAGATCGCAAACCTTGTGACATTCCTTGTGAGTGCCAGGTGGCGCTTTCTAGACTCCCCTCCTGATGGGCTGCTACGATGTGTTCCACAAGTGGTCAAGCGACCCTCATCCCTCTGATTTCATTGACCAGTGTACTTGAAAAAAGCCGCACAAGATATGCAATACAAGTTTAGGGTAGGATGGTCTATGTGTTTATAATTGTATACATAGCCTTACAACATGAAGTAACGCACTCAATTGATTTAATTTTTTGATGAAAACATTCAAACTGTGTAAGTACTAGTACCAATGATGATTAAGCAATGTGCCTTAGTGCTTACAAGCACTCATCTATAGCTTATGTTGCTAGAGATGGTAGATGTCAATCTTGATGAGCTTGATGATGACCCTTCGAGTAGAAGAACCTCTAAAATGAAGTTCCCATATTAGTAACTGACTCTGGAAGAGTTGACTCAGTGATTAAAATCATTGTTAATGACCAAACATTGAAAAAATTTGAAGATGGAAGAAGCTTGAAGCTTCATGGCTATGGCTGCCAAGAGACCCACAGCTAGGGTTTTGATCACAATAGCAGGCTGTAGAAGATGAATTAGGACAAACCCTCTTACGTGAGGATGGTCCACTATAGGGGCTACAATAGCCCTAAGGTAGCCGCCATGATTGCGCCTTGTACAAGTCATGCTTTAGCTCGAATCAGGTTGCCTACGAAAACTATGTTAGATCTACGTTTTATGCAATGTTGTCCACCATGTCGCCTAATCCCAGCCTTTGATGTGCAAAGCTGAGTTGCCCTGAGCTAAGAAGAAGATCTCTAGAAGGACAAAAGCTGAAACTACTTCTATTGCCCACACCAGCTCCTCCAAGGTCAGGGGGTCTGGCTGGCTATGGTGGAGAGGAAGGTAACTCAGATGGCAAGAGCACTTCTTGTGCACTTAGATGTGTAAAGAGGTTGAGGGAAGTTGAAGCATCAGAGACAACTCTGATACCATGTTGAAAATCAAAGTTGAAGGCTTGAGAGAGTGTGCACACAAGAGGGAGAGAGAGCTCAAGTACAAGAACAACATCTTGTTTAGTCAGTTGCTCAAAGTACAACTAGTACACTCTTCTCTACATTGAGTGTGTACTTTAGGCTGTTTATATAGCCATTGGAGGAGTTAGGGTTAGGGTTTCCCTTGTCCTCCAACCCTTTTACACCTAGCTACCCTTATCCTCTCTAGTGTAGGGAGAGTTCCTGTGCTTATCTTTCAACAACTAGCATGAAATGCATATTTTGGAAATAGACTTTTGGCTTTGATGAGATGCACTGTATAATATAAAAATTGGATGGGGAAGGGTGTTCTCTCAGCAATTCAATGACTCACTAATTTCTTAACTCATCCCTTTAACTTTTTTAAATAAAATTTACTTTCAAAATCACATCCAACAAGATGGTTATGGTTAGGAGTATGATTGAGTAGATGAAGAAGTAGGCCAATACATTCCCTTGATTCAATCGATGCCAAGAGAGGGCTGATTCTCTAATCTCTCTCAAACAAGAGGATGGAGCTCAACAAATGGATAAAGAGAGATGTCAAGAACTATGAGATATAGCTCAGACATGCTTGAAGAAGTGGTGGTAGGTTGCTTGAATCAAGAACCCATACTTCTTCTCTAATTCAGCCCATGGATGAAAGAAGACCTTCAATCCTATGAAATCTTCAAGGGGAAGAGTCTTGAGCTACTGCCAATGGTTCCTAGGGAAAGAAATTGAAGATTCTTCAAGAGAGCTTGAGTTGCAGGGAAGGTGCCATGGTTGTTGTTGATGTTGTCCACTCTAGGGCTTCAAGAGAGTGCCAAGATCAAATATCTCAGCCAAGAGGGTTGAATCTTGCCCAGATGAGTGCCAAGAACTAGGAAATGGAGCTAGAGGTTAGTGCCAAGTGTTGGGGTAGGAGGAGAAGGACCAGATAACTCAATGAAAAATACATCAAAAATTGCAAGATTGTCTCTTGAGGCTCTAGCTAGGTGAGGTGAAGTTCATGGGTGCTCTATAGGCTTCCCAAAGTATCAAGAAAGTAGTGGGAGATTGCACTCAAGCCTAGGGAGAGAGAGAAGGAAGAACTAGGGAGTTCTCGAGCTAGAGGTTCCATGGCTACCTCAAGAAACTATGAAGCTCATGGGTGCTCTACATGTTGCCCAAAGTATCAAGAAAGCAATGGAAGATGGCACTCAAGCTGCCCGGGCAGAGTGAGGAGGAAGATTTGGGGAGTTCTTTGGCTAGAGGTTCCATGGCTACCTCAAGAAATTGTGAGGAAGAAGAGGGAAACTCACTTTTGGAAAAAGTAGTCACAGTTAAGCCATTCTCCAAGTCTTGAGTATCCTCCTTGGATAAAACAACTCTAAAAATGAGCTATAGAGTAAAAAAGGAGGTCATCTTTGTATGTTTACCTCCAAATTTGGTCAAAGCTCCAGTTAGAACTCCAAGAAAGGCTATCATGGTCTTCAAGAAAGCTACCAACCTACCTACGATACTCCATATATACCTATATACTTGAGTAACTAGGGTTTGAAAAGAAACTAAATCTAAAGGAAGGAGAGAGAGAAAAAGAATCAAAGACTAGTGCTCTGATACCAACTATAATGAAGAGAACCTAACATGACCTAAGAGAAAGGAGTACAGAAGAGAGAGAAAGAGAGTGATGAGGAGAGAGAAAGACTAGAAGAAGAGAGAGAAAGGCAAAGAGAGAGAGAGAGAGAGAAAGGGAGAAAGAAGAGGGAGGAAGCCATCATGGAAGGTATAAAGTGAAGAGAGAGTTTCTTGATTAATGCCAGATGACTAACCTAATCCTTTTACACCTTAAATACCATTGGTGCAGCTAGTATTTTCCTTGTAATTCTCATATATCCTACTCATTACAAAGCCAACATACAAGGCCAGATTGGTTGATAACGATTTCAAGTAGGAGTATGTTGTGGACTTTGATGAAGTTTTTTCTCCTATTGTGAAGATGACTACCCTACATTTGGTACTAGTTTTGGTTGCTCAACTTGACTTGGATCTTTATCAGTTGGATGTCAAGATGGATTTTCTTCATGTGGACTTGCATGATGAGATTTACATGGAGTAACCTAAGGACTTTGCAGAACCTGGCATGGAGCACTAGTGTGTAGATTGAGAAAGTATGTGTGACCAATGCACCACCTAAATCAAACACCCATAGTGTCAACTTATCGCTCATCATGCACATAAGAAGGCACCCCCTAGATTATAGATCAAAATGACTAGCATTTGCACAACTCTTAAGCAACACCTAGTACCCCCTTTAGGGTCATAAGGCCTTGGGTGCACATCATACACTAGAGGCTATGAAACTTCCATATACATGCTCAAAATACACCCATTAACAAATACATAGGAATATGCCCACTCTTTGAGAATCCATCGCATGGAAATATACTTCTAATAATCTTTTTTCTCCACATCCAACATAATCAATGCATCTAACATACTTAGACTATCTCTAAAAGCATCTAGATATTCCAAATTGTGAAGCATCTATACATTTCTTGGCAAGGCATCAAACAAAACATCTAAAATATTCTCCATTTGTGGAGCATCACATCTAACATAATCTAAAGGCATATCCTCAAGCTCATGGCCTATCTCAAAAGTGATAGGTGTATCCTGCAAATCATGTGCATCCAGTGAGTCATCAATCTCCCTCTGAGTCTCTACAGCAAGTAAAACATGAGCTTCGTAAACCACTTTAGATGCATTAAGAAAATCTACAGATGCAATGCATCTAACTCTTCCACTATAGATCTTCCAAGGTATTCGTGGGGCTAACTCAATATCAAACTACAGCTTATATCCCAGTTGCTTGCCCTCTTGCTCACTATCTTATTTCTACTCGTGTCCAACCTCTTGTTGAGATATCGAGCTCCACTCGTGATACGCCAGGGTGACCGTTGTGTATTTATGTCACCGACTTGTCAGTTGCAAACGTGGTTGGTACACCACCCATGAATAATAGCTACATGATAGCTATCCTTATCTACTCTAGTTCGTGGCTCAGTTAGTATGCCACCTTAGTTAGTTGAGTTTGGTTTGAGACCCATATATAGGGTTCTTCTATTTCTTTGTACTTGAGTTCTTTTTGGCTTACACAACTAAGAAGAGGAAAACTGTTTTCAGCCTCCACCCTTGTGTGTATTCCCCCATTGTGCAAGCAAGAAAGCTACAAGCGAGACTCCTTCCTTCTCTCCCACAATCTTGACATGGTATCAGAGCCTTGTTCGTGGTAAGGAGCTCAAGAAAGCAAGCCAAGCTCGCAGTGTTCTGGTAAGAGGAGCAGTGTTGCTTTCATTTTCTGTTTTGGGAGCAGATCTCTACAGGTAGCACAACCGGAAAGTGCAGGAGTGCATTGTCTCAGGTTGAGACGCCCTTCACGGTGAAGCAAGAGGGCAGTATATGCTGCGGGATAGGGCTTTAGCCCTCGGCGACCTTGTTTTTTTTATTTGAGGCCATTTTGGTGCCTGTTTTGGAGGCGGAAGTTTTCTGCACGCACTCAGGAAAAGGCCCGGTTTTATGCTGTGCAGCCACTGTTCTACGGGTCGGTGAAAAGTTGCTGTAGAAATTGCATCGTATGCTTGTGCACAGAGACATTGGGAGTTACAAAATCATCCCTGTTGCCTGTTGATGCAAAATCGTCACTAGGAAGTGACTGTGTGGTCAAATACCACTTTCGCCAGTTTTGCAGATTTTCCCTTGTGAGGGTGAAGCTGTGTTTTTTGCAGTGACAGAATTTTTTGCAGTGTTTGGTAATGGCATCTGATTCTCTTTCACAGATTGTCACTGAAAAGCTTGACAAGAACAACTTCCAAGCATGGAAGTTTAGAATGACGAATTTCCTTATGGGAAAAGGATATTGGGAATTTGTTGTAGGAAATGAAGAAGAACCAGTTCTTCCTGATGTTCCCAATCAACAGCAAATGCAGGCATTTAAAGCATGGCATGAGAGAGCCAGGAAAGTTATGTATTGGCTGTCTATCAGCATTTCAGACTCTATAATTGTGCATATTCAAGATGCAAGTACGCCAAAGGAGGCATGGGATACTTTGTCAAAAATGTATAGCACAAATACGCAAGTCAGGAAAATGTAGCTCAAGCAAGAGTTGCACAATGTGCAAAGAGAAAGTATGAGCATCAATGACTACCACATGAAGGTGAAGAAGATTGCAGATGCACTTGCTTCCATTGGGTCGCAAGTGGAAGATGATGATTTAGTCTCAGTGACCTTGAATGGTCTAGGAAAGGATTATGCACAGTTCCGAACATCCATTTCCGTCCGTGAAAGATTTCCTAATTTTGAGGAGTTGATTGCTCTTCTAATTTTTGAGGAGCAGAGAAATGGTGGTGCATCTTCTTCAGGAGGAACTTCAAAAGAAGCTGTCTTCTACTCAAATGCTGGAAGAGGTAGAGGTAGAGGTAGAGGAGGCCGATTTGGAGGCCGTGGCAGAAATCAGAATATGCAGCAAACTCAAGAAAACCAGTCCTATGGAGGAGGACGTGGTAACTCTAGAGGCAGGGGGAGCCAAAGAGGTCGTGGTGGATGGCAAAGAGGCCAAAATGCAAATAGTAATGTTGAATGCTACTACTGTGGTAAAATGGGTCATATGGCTAAAGACTCCTATAAAAAGCAGAATGACATCATGAATGGAAAACTGCAACAAGGAAATTATGCATCTTCTAGTAGACAGGGTGATGACAGAAATGAGCATTTGTTTATGGTGCAGCACATGAACAATTCTGTGACAACTGCAGAAGAAAGCAATGATGTATGGTATGTTGACTCAGGTGCATCAAACCACATGACATGTCATGCAGAATGGATGGAGGATGCAAGGAAAATGGAAAAACCAGGATTTGTGGAGACTGGTGATGATACTGCACATCCTATTGTGCAGATTGGAAAAATTCATTTGTCTATGCAGGATGGGAAAAAGAAATACCTGGCAGATGTATTTCATGTCCCGAATATCACCAAGAATCTGGTTTATGTTGGTCAAATGGTTGAGCAGGGCTTGCAGGTTAGATTTAATCCTCATGGATGCTTTGTTGAGGATATGAAAAATAAAGGTCGCTTGATAGCAAAAGGAAAGAAGAAGGGCAGAATGTTTACATTGGATGCAGACATGCCTGAATTGAGTGCAGCAATGTTTGCACATGGGACTGGTGTAGTTGCAGATATTGATATCTGGCATAAACGCATTGGTCATGTTAATGTACAGCGACTTAAATCAATACAGGCCCAAAATATTGTTGCAGGATTGTCCAAATTCAAGGTTGCAGAAATGCATAAGGTATGTGAAGCCTGTCAGTTTGGAAAACAAGCAAGGAAACCATTTCCTAGACATGTTCAAGAGGTGAGAAGCCCTTGGAATTAATCCACTCTGATGTGTGGACTACTAAAGCTGCATCTCTTGGAGGCTGTCATTATTTTGTCACTTTTATTGATGACTATAGCAGAAAAGTTTGGGTGTATTTTATGAAAAAGAAAAGTGAAGTTTTTGGGCATTTCATAACTCTTAAAGCTATGGTTGAAAAAGAAACAGGCCTGCAGATAAAATGCCTAAGGTCAGATGGAGGGGGAGAGTACCTCTCAAATGAGTTTGCAAAGTTCTTGCAGGAGCATGGCATAAAGCAACAATATTCATGCAGTCATATCCCACAACAAAATGGAATTGCAGAAAGGAAAAACAGGCATATTGGAGAGGTATCTCGTGCCATGCTCAATGAAAAAGACCTGCCAGACTTTTATTGGGCTGAAGCAGTTGCTACAGCAGTCTATATAATAAACAGGACTCCCACTGTAGCAATACATGGGATGACTCCAGAGGAGAGGTATACTGGTAGGAAACCAGATATTTCTCATTTGAAAATTTTTGGTTGCATTGCCTATGTACATGTGCCAGATGAGCTGAGATCCAAGTTGGATCCAAAAGCTGAGAAGTGCATCTTTATTGGTTACTCTCTGCAGCAAAAAGGGTATAGATGCTATAATCCTTCTACTCGTAAGTTTACAGTGAGTAGAGATGTTGTTTTTTATGAGATGAGTAGCTGGTATAAACCAGTAAATGTGATTGATGATGTAGATGCACAAAATGGTAATGCTGCATAGAATTCACAGCAGCAGTCACAAAATATTAGTGGACCTGGAGCGTTCTCTAGCCGTGGTTCACATTCTTCGCAATGGACAGGCAGATTGAGATCAGGAGAATCTTCTCAAAGCAATGCAGATAGTGGTATACAGGTATCACGAAAAGGAAAAGAGAAGGTTGATCAGCCCATGTTTGATGTGAATGCAGGTCACTCTTATGTGGATGGTGAATCCAGTGGCTCAGAACAGAGCATTGATGATGAGTTGGGTATTCCTTCTATTGTTACACCTGCAGTAAGGAAGACCAGGGATGTTTTGAGAGCACCTGGGAGTGAACCTACTTTGCGCAGGTCTACCAGAGCTAGGTATACTGTGGATAGGCTGAAATATGATGGATTTACAACCATTCACTATGCATATATGGTCAAAGTGATACAGGAACCAGAACCCACTTCTTTTGAGCAAGCCATGGGAAAAGAAAAATGGGAGAAAGACATGGATGAAGAAATGGATGCCTTGGAAGCAAATGCTACATGGGATTTGGTACCTTTGCCTAAAGGTAAAAATGCAATTGGCTGTAAGTGGGTTTATAAGGTGAAGCACAATGTAGATGGTTCTGTGAACAGATACAAGGCAAGATTAGTAGTCAAGGGGTATGCACAAACATATGGCATTGACTATGAAGAAACATTCAGTCCGGTTGCAAGGATGGCAACTGTAAGAGTAGTCATTGCTATGGCTGCATCAAAGGGATGGTCTTTACATCAGATGGATGTAAAGAATGCCTTCTTGCATGGTGATTTGCAAGAAGAGGTCTATATGGAGCAGCCACCAGGTTATGTGCATGCTGTTCATCCTGAGTTTGTTTGCAGGTTGAAGAAAGCATTGTATGGCTTGAAGCAAGCACCTAGAGCATGGTCTGACAAGATAGGATAGTATCTTGTCACTATTGGCTTTCAGATTTCCAAGGCAAATTTCTCACTTTATGTGAGAAAAACAAAGAAAGGTATTATGCTACTTGTCATTTATGTTGATGATTTGATTATGACAGGTGACAGTGATGAAGATATCCTTCATGTGAAAATGCTATTGAAGCAGAAGTTTGAGATGAAGGATTTGGGAGAGCTGCGTTATTTCTTGGGCATTGAGGTGATTAGATCACCAAGTGGGATACAGCTCTTGCAGAGGCAGTATGGATTGGACATGCTGTCCAAATATGGGATGACAGGCTGTAAGCCTATTTCAGTTCCTTTGGAGCAGAATGTGAAGCTGAGCATAGATGCAGGTGAGCTTCTAGAAGACCCTACTATGTACAGACGCATAGTAGGAAGTTTGATTTATATGACTATTACCAGGCCAGATTTGAGCTATGCTGTTGGATTGGTAAGTCAGTTTATGCAGGCTCCAAGAAAACCACATTTGGATGCGGCTAGACACATACTCAAGTATGTGAAGTCCACATTGCAGTATGGACTGTTTTATGAGACTGGGGTTCAGATAAAGTTGCATGGATACACTGATGCTGATTGGGCTGGTAGTATTTCTGATAGAAGATCTACCAGTGGATATGTGTTCTCTTTTGGGAGTGCTGCAGTCACTTGGAGCAGCAAGAAACAGCCTACAGTTGCCTTATCCAGAACAGAGGCTGAGTACAGGGGTGCAGCAATGGTTGCATGTGAGGTAGCTTGGTTGCATAAGCTACTTTATGATATGCATCAGTCTACAGATGGGCCAGTTGTCATTTATTGTGACAACATGAGTAGTATACACTTGGCAAATAACCCAGTCTATCATGCTAGAACAAAGCACATTGAGGTGCATTATCACTATGTGCGAGAGAGGGTTTTACTAGGTCTTATTGATCTAGTGTATGTCAGCACAGAAGATCAGGTAGCTGACATATTCATGAAGGCATTGGGCGCAGAGAAGCTGCGCATGTTCAGAGACCTGCTTGGTGTGCAGGAATTGGGATTGAGCTCGAGGGGGAGTGTTGAGATATCGAGCTCCACTCGTGATACGCCAGGGTGACCGTTGTGTATTTATGTCACCGACTTGTCGGTTGCAGACACGGTTGGTACACCGCCCATGAATAATAGCTACATGATAGCTATCCTTATCTACTCTAGTTCGTGGCTCAGTTAGTATGCCACCTTAGTCAGTTGAGTTTGGTTTGAGACCCATATATAGGGTTCTTCTATTTCTTTGTACTTGAGTTCTTTTTGGCTTACACAACTAAGAAGAGGAAAACTGTTTTCAGCCTCCACCCTTGTGTGTATTCCCCCATTGTGCAAGCAAGAAAGCTACAAGCGAGACTCCTTCCTTCTCTCCCACAATCTTGACACCTCTTTCATGGAGAAGGGCAAGAAGTGAGTTTTTTTAGTGAGATTTTGAGCAATTTTTTTGACAACCCCTCTATTCTTATTCCACATAATTCACTTATTCCAACCTTAGATGTTCCAACCTCCACTTCCACTTCCACCACCACCGTCGTCACCATCGCTAGCTCTACCACCACCACCACCATCATTGCCTTCACCACCACCTTCACTCTCTCTCTCTCTCTCTCTCTCTCTCTCTCTCTCTCTCTCTCTCTCTCTCTCTCTCTCTCTCTCTCTCTCTCTCTCTCTCTCTCTCTCTCTCTCTCTCTATCTCTCTCTCTCTCTCTCTCTCTCTCTCTCTCTCTCTCTCTCTTTATATATATATATATATATATAAGTAGCTCATTCTCTCTCTCTCTCTCTCTCTCTCTCTCTCTCTCTCTCTCTCTCTCTCTCTCTCTCTCTCTCTCTCTCTCTCTCTCTCTCTTCTCCTCTCACACAACACACAATCTCTCTCTCTCTCTCTCTCTCTCTCTCTCTCTCTCTCTCTCTCTCTCTCTCTCTCTCTCTCTCTCTCTCTCTCTCTCTCTCTCTCTCTCTCTCTCTCTCTCTCTCTCTCTCTCTCTCTCTTTGTGTGTAATATTTCCACGCAATTAAAAAGTAGTTGATTAGTTCAATTCGATTATTAAGTTAGTAAGTTTACTAACTAAAGACTAACTAAGGTAAAAACTAACATTAATAACTAACAATTTTTATTCAATTAGAAATATTTATTTTTTAAAAATTGAGAGTCGTAAATCCGATATTTTTCTTAGATTGACAAGGACCGTAGCCACCCTTCACAAAAGTTACAACATGAACGAGGGTTATGAGCCATATTAATCACTACTATTAATGTCTATAGTATGGATGGTCCAAAAATATTAGATTTTTGGGCAAAAACTAACATATTTTGGATATTACTTATTGTGAATATCCTAAAGAGATATGGAAATTTCTAGAACTGGATGTAATGAGAAAAAAAGCAAGTGATTTTTCAATTAGTTTTGGAAATTTAACACAAATAAAGAGGGATTTACAAAATTGCACACACCGCGATCGCAGTCTACAGGCAGTGAACAACACTTCGCATAGGGAGGAAAAGAAGAAGTGATCTAAAAGATTTCTAATCTAGTGTCTTGGGGTTTTACCCCCCTTTTGGAGCCAATGGAACCATCAGATTTATGATTTGAGTACCAGATCACTGATTTCTCCAAGATCCCCTCCACAAAGAGCTCCTCTTCTCAGTCACAACCCTTCTTCTCTAATTCACACTAAATATGAGGCATGGGGAGGCACAAGGAAGTACAAGGAGACCCCAAGAGGTTGCAAGAGAGAGAGGTAGAGGGATACTCCTCCAAGAGATTGTGAGAAGGAGCTTGAGAGAGAGAGAGAGAGAGAGAGAGAGAGAGGAGTTTTCCTGAGAGGCTGCGAGGGAGAGAGTTAACTCAATTCTCCCCTATCTTGGTCTTCAACTAAGCCATCTTCTCTTATGCTCTCTTATCTCTCGAATCTATTCTATCTTCTTTATTTCTCAAATCTACTTGCGGGTGATGGGCCCCAAGTGAAGGATGTCACACGCGGATGGCAATCCCACAATCAGAACGAAGCTTCCGGGGAACGCATTACTGTCAATCCAACCGCAATACCGGTCATAAGTAATGTATTTACAAATTGATAGATGCTTGCTTTGATTCTCATATGAGATTCGTTAGACCCCATACTATGATGCACGAGTATAGGTCATCGGAAAGGATAAATTTCATCTCACATATTTGAAAGCTTGCAAAGTGCATGCATCAAGGGAAGTTAATTGCACCTAGTTGCATATAGCTTATTCGTTGATAGAGCAATTACAAGGAAGAATCAGTCAGGGGTTACAAATAGCAAAATTCCTAAAAGAATATGACATTAAGAATCATAAATAGAAAATACAAGTTCAAAGTTTAGATACTTCAAAAGTACTTAGCCTAAGAGCCCAAATATTAAGAAGAACTAGATTCTAGCTCAATGCAAGGCCTATTGGAGGCTAGTTACTTAAGATCATCTCGCACTTATCTTACAAAGTATTTACATGTTATGCCTATAACATGTTTGATATATGAGAATAATTTCATTTTTGCCTCATGGCTTGACAAAGAGCTAATACAAGAAATTAATCATAAAGATTAAACTAAGATGTCTTGAGATCTGTTAGATAACTATGACTTTCGCCAATCCAATTCAGGGTTGGGTTATCAATCAATGTACGTGACCTATAGAACTTACATCGTGTATAGTGTTTAAACCCTTAACATATGTCTTAAGCCGAAGGAAGGGAGTATTAAGTAAATTTTACATAGAATCACTCTTTGATCCCAAGGGGGAGAGCAGATATGCGATGGAAATGTTCTTGCGACTATTCTTGCATTGTTTGGGAGGAATACAATTGGTTTTTTGTTGGTTGATCGAATAACATCCAAAATGCTTTTACATTCAATCGGTGATTTGAACCAGTTACTTCTATTGGACAGAAGTGATACATAATTTCTCTGGTATGGGTAGGAGACAAAGATTAACTTGAAGATAAGTTAAGGAACTTGTTTAAACTTGTTTGTCAATAGATTGCTTGCTCTGTATTCGTGTCTGTGCTATAAATTACGTGAGCGAACCCTGTTCCCTAAAAGGCTTAATTAAGGAAGTTGATTTTAAATGTCACACATAAATGTGATAGGACCTAATTAGATAACTAAAGAATGCCTATTGAGGAAAGCAGGTGGGAAGAACCCTCGACGGGTCTATCCTACAGCAAGGTGGTCCCAAAGAACTAGGCGGCTTCTCATAGGCCTACCACAGAGCTTTTGGGTTGAGGCAGCTAGTAAAACAGATGTGCATGTCATAAAAATATCACCTTCCAGTGGTTTGGATTTCTAGGTTGCAAAAGAGATATGGATTGGAAAACCTCCATCTTATATGTGTATCTATGTGTCTTTGGATGTGAGGCATTCTGCCATGTGCCCAAGGACAAGCGGACTAAGTTGGATCCTAAGAGTGTCAAATGCATTTTCCTTGGCTATGGAGATGCAGGTGAGATGGGTTATTGCCTCTAGGATTCACAGATGCAGAAAATCATCCACAGCCATGATGTAGTTTTCCATTAAGACAAGATGCATAGGCAGCTTGAGCAAGTGGTAGATATATGCAAGGTTATATTCCAGGAGGATCCCTGTGCTCCTGCACAACCAGTTGGACAGCCTACAGCATTAGTTGATACACATGGCTAGGGTGTTGGACAGGATGCTAGATATGCATCAAAGCTTGCAGTGAGATAGTCTACTAGAGCTAGACGTCCACCTAATACATTTGAGCCCTCGATGCATTATGTCTTGGTTACAGATCCAGGAGAGCCTCTCACCTATGATGAGGCTATGCGCAGGGGTGACAGTCACTCTTGGGAGAGGGCTATGCAGTCTGAGATGGACACCCTACATAAGAATATGACTTGGGATTTGGTTTCCTTGCCTACTAATAAGAAGGCTCTGCTATGCAAGTGGGTGTATAAGCTGAAAAGTACCTCTCGACACCCCAAGCTGGCTTATAAGGCAAGACTTGTTGCTGAGGGTTTTAAGTAGGAGCATGGAGTTGACTTTGATGAAGTCTTTTCTCCTGTGGTCAAGATGACCACCCTATGCTTGGTTTTAGCCTTAGTTGCACAGCTTGACTTGGACATGTATCAGATGGATGTCAAGACTGCATTATTGTATGGGGATTTGCATGGTGAGATTTACATAGAGCAACTTAAGGGCTTTACAGAACCTGGCAAGGAGCACCTAGTGTGCAAGTTGAAGAAAAGTCTTTATGGCTTGGAGTAGGCACCTAGGGAGTGGTATCATAATTTTAATGCCTTCATGCAGTCACAGGGCTACAACATGAGTGCTATGGATTTGTGTCTTTACATTAAGAAAGCGCGTGATGGCTCATTGCTTATTTTGATACTTTATGTGGATGATATGCTGATAGCATGGAAAGCTCATGATGGGCTAGATGCTCTTAAATCTTAGCTGAAGAAGAGCTTTGAGATGAAAAATTTGGGATAGGCCTCTCACATTCTTGGTATGCGCATTAAGTGTGACAGGCAGCATCAAGGACTCCTCTACCTCTCACAGAGGGAGTATATTCATAAAGTCCTTGAACATTTCTTCATGCAGGATGTGAAGCCTATTGGCTCTCCATTACCTTCTTATGTGAAGGTTTCACAGGCTGATTGTCCACAGACAGATGAGCTGAAGGTTTCACAAGTCGATTGTCTGCAGATAGATGAGCAAAATGTTTCACAAGCTGATTGTCTGCAGATAGATGAGCAGAGGGTCGAGATGGCTAAGATCCCTTATGCATCAGCTGTGGGCAGTTTGATGTATGCCATGATAGCCACTCGTCTAGATATTGCCTTTGCAATTGGTGTTGTGGCATGTTGTATGGCTACTACACCTAGCAAGAAACATTGGGATGCCATGAAGGGTATCATGAGATACCTGAAAGGCACAATAGATATGTGTATTTGCTATGACAGCCAGGATGTAGGAGTTGTGGGGTACACAGACTATGATTATGTAGGACATCTAGATAGTAGGAAGTCCAGTTCTTTTGGCTATGTATTCACCTATGCTGGAGGTGTTGTCTCTTGGATGTCCAGGGTTCAGAAGTGTACGACTCTCTCTACCACTGAGACTGAGTATATTGTAGCCATTGAGGCTTTCAAGAAGGCCATATGGTTGGGCCATTTGGTTCATGACCTTGGGATTGATTCTATACCTACGTTGCATTTGGATTCTATGAGTGCTATTCAGCTAGCCAAGAATATGGTCTTCCATGCGAAGATGAAACACATTGAGGTGAGGTATCACTTCATACGTAGGGTCATAGAGGACAAGTCTATTGACCTTGTCAAGATCTCCATTGACAAAAATCTTGTAGATCTGCTCATGAAAAGCCTCACTAGTGAGTGCTTTTCCTTCCTAAAGAGATCGATGGGTGTTGGATGAGATGATGTTTTTCCTCATTCTATTGTATATGTGTACATTGTACTATCTTTTGTTTTTTATTTTCACTCCTCACTAGGGCAGATTCACCTTTAAGTGGGAGGTTGTTGGGGGTAAAGTTTCCTGTGCCTAGCCGCTCATGTATTACTACACTGACAGTACCCACCATTGCACATTGTAGGTGGTAGACGCCCATCACCGTCACTTTATTTTTTATTCTTTTAGTGATAGTTTGAATAAAGGAAGGCCTGATCACACATTGTGATTGTTGGAGTTCCCATTTGGTTTCTCTCTCTTTCTTGCTCTTGCTTTCTCGCTGTAGCTCTTCCAAGCAAGCTTTGATCCTTCTCTCCTTTCAGGCTAGCCTTGACACGTTGGACATGATGACACACATCTTGAGGCAAAAATTGAGCATTCACATGGACACAAATGGGCGAAAATGCCAAAAACTAATTTGAAAATTTTTAGGCATCAGATTGACGTATAATAAAAAGGAGTAGTAGGCAGGATGACAAAGGGAATTTGATGGACACAGGAATTATACCTCTAGTGTCAAAAATAGGCATTCACATGGAAAATATGTAAAAATGCACCCAAAAATATAATAAAAAGTTAATAACAAAATGGAATGATCTTTTTTGTTTTGGAATTCAACTTTCAAAAGTCCACACAGATCTACAACTTTCCATTCTTCTTAGGTACGACCACACTAGACAAAACCCATTCACTATTGGCCACTGGATAAATGAACTTAGCTTCTAGAAGCTTCAATAGCTCTGCTTTCACGATGGTGGAGTAGTTTGGATTCATGCACCTTTGACTTTTCCGTACTGGGCTTGGCATCAAGCTCTAAGTTGATGTGGTGCTAACACACAGTGGGATCAATGCCCTTTAGATCTTTATAAGACCATGCAAAAAAATCCAAGTCCTCTTTCAATAGGTCATGAAGGACCAATAGCTTTTCTTTTGGAAGGCTACTACCCACTTTTAGATGATGTTGAGTGCCATTTGCATTAATAAAAGTTAACTTCATTTCACCTTCCACTTGTCGAATGAAGGTCTTGGGGATTGCTTCTGGATACATATTAGAATCCTTCAAAGGAGTGGCATCCTCATCTAGTGTTCTACTAGAACCAGCTTTGATCTTCCATGGGGACTCATTTAGCTCCTTGGAATGCTGAAATGATATCAAGCCTATTTCTAATTTTGTTGGAGAGTTACTTACTTCTTGACCTGAGAACTCATCTTTTGAGGATGCCCTCATAACATGGACCACCTAAATTCTGTTCGGGCTGCAGGATAGGTGCTTGTGGCAAGGTGCATCATCATCTCGGGAAGGGTAGTTTAGGGAAGTACGAGCTACTATTAAAGGAAGGCTTATTTTGCTTAATCTACTTCTTATAAATCTTTTGCATATGATGAAACACCATATTGGGGAATATGGGAATTTTCCATAAGTTTGGGACGCATGGTCAAATCTTTGGATTTGTCATAACTTGAACACTATAACTCCGAATTGAGTGCTCTATAGCTCAATAGATTCCATTTTTCAAGTGCTTTCCAATGATAGGTCACATCATATGGTTTTGAGAAACTTATAGGCATGTTATCTGGGTGCTACCTTTTTAGTATTCAAAAAATAGGAATTGGGAGATTTCCAAACTCACTAATATTGTGTTATGAGGTCCATTTGCCAGTCCAAAGGGTACCATAGTCATTCTGTCCCCAATGGCATGGGATCTTTAGCCTCTGTGGCCTCTGGGACATACTCCTCATTAGTATCCTCTTCTAATTGGATAGCTTCTTCCACGTTGCTTTCATAATCTGCATATTCATTTTCATTATCATCCTCTTTGGATTATGTCTTTGCCTCTATAGAGGCTCTGGTCTGTAAGAAAAGAACATGCTCTTTGTTGTATCTTATACTTCTACTTCTCTATCTACTTGTCCTTGTCACTCTGGCTATGTTGTGGCCATGTAGCACAAGGAGTAGTACATCTATGCTTTGATTTGTGTCCAAATTGATTTTAGAGGTTACTCCTAGTTCAGATATGAGGTATTCACCCATTGATAATGACTTCACGTCTACTAGGAGTTGGCTTATCGTGCTCACAGTTAGCATGCCCAGAATCAAGGACTGTGCTTCTAGTTTCTTTGGGAAAATTTACTTGATGGCATCTTCTTCTACTGATGTTCCATTTACAACCTTTTTGGAAAAGTTAGAGGAAATATCTATGGAGGTGGATCCATGTCCCTTTTTAGCACCATACATTTTCAACACTAGTTTATTTGGTCCCCTATTGCCTAGGGTTAGGGTTCCTTTGAACCAATCAATCAGTCCTTGCTCTTGCTTCAAATAGCCATGGTCTTCTCATCAAAATAGAGGGTAACATATACCATAAGAGTTTGGCTTCACCACCAAGTAAGTAAGCTTGTAATCTACTCTAGCCAACATTGTGGTCTTGACATATGGGAGGATGCCTAAGGGCTTGATTTGCCAGTCTAATGAGCCATTGAGTTCGTTGTATGCCTTGCAGGCCTAGATCTTTCATCATCATATTAGTCATTATGTTCATTGAAGAACCTCCATCTATCAATGCATTCTCAATAAAATAGCCTTCTATCCATATGCTTGCCTCTGGTGTGCCAGGATCCAGAAAGGTGTTGCCTATGTCTACTTCTTTTACAAGCATAGGGGCTCTATAGGGTTTTGTAAAATAGTTGCAGGGTTGGCAATCCTTAGATCATGCCATCATATGAGAATAATTTTAAAATTTTTGGTAACTAGGGGATAACATTAGTAGTTGATGGAATGTCAAGTTAGGATGACAGAAGGTATCCAGGTCCTTGGCCAAGTTATATTCCTTTATTGGATATACTGACTTTTCCAATCGACTAGGGAATGGTGCTATACCCACTTTTTCCTCAAGAAAGGGTTGCACCACCACTTCTTCTATCATGGGAGATACATCCACCTCTTCTGTCTCATGGACCTCTGGTCCTGCTTCTATAATCGTCTTTGTATCCTTCTATGGCACATTGGACTACTTTGTATTATACTACATTGTTAGCTTTGTTGGGAGCTTAAACTTCACAACTTTGGCAGGGGGAATGTTCTCTTTTAGAACTGTCAGTTCTCTTTTCTTGGCACATGCTACTGTAGCAACTTCTGATTCTACCAGATTGGAAGCAACTTCTTGGGCCTTTTATTGGTTATTAGTGGTGTTGGCCTTCACAGGGAGTGGACTAGGATGCTTTGGCAGTGTGGCCTTCTCCTTTGCATTGATTGTATAAGGGCTTGTAGTCCGCTAACCTTCTAGGATTTGGACAATTTGGGGGGATGCAATCCTTCTCTTCGCATCTCTAGCATTCTACTTCTGATCTCTGCTCACCATCAAATTTTCTTCCTTTGTAACTTTGGGCAAGGAACCTCCTTGGCCCAAAATTAGGACCAAACTCTCTAGAATTTGGGCCAATATATTGGGTTATTATCTTAGATTTCAACAGATTGAATCTTGCTTCCTTATCTTTCTTCCTCTATTATGCATCTCCTTCAAAGAGTAGATATCCTTTATGTACCTCTTTCTTAGGTAGTATAAATAGAAGGCTCCAAGAATAGTTGGTTTTTGGCTATATTCAATGGCTAAATGTCTCAGTTGATGGCACTTTCAACATCATCTATTTGATTGTATCACATCTCTTCTGCCTCTTACAGTATTGGATATGCTAGCGGTATTCACTTTCAGTGTCTGCAGTTGTTCTGTAATCACATCCATAAGCTCTTTCTTAATACTTGCAACTGAATTGGACAAACAGTTCTTCAAATTTTCTCCTCTTGGAGTACTTGTAATAGGGTTTTGGGAAGTCTCTGTAATCACTACATAGATTGATTGGGTTGGTCTAGAGGGTCCTCTATTCTGATTCTAATTCATAGCTCCTATTGAGACAGTTGGTTGCTGGTTCTAGTTGGTAGGGTTTCACTGTTGTTGTTGATTTACCATTGGGAAAACTATTTGAGGCCACTATTATTGTGGTTGAACTATTATTGATGGCTAAAAAGAATATTTCAAAATCTTTTTGGTTTGAAGCTATTCATACTACTGTCTATATTATGAACAAAACTCCCATAGCTACAATTCATGGGATGACCCTCAAATAATGCTTTATAGATAAGAAGCCTGATATGTCAAACTTGAAAGTTTTTGGTTGTATTGCATACGTTCATGTGCCAGATGAGCAATGAAAGAAGCTTAATCCAAAGGTTGAACATTGTATTTTTATTGGATACTCTTTAGAGCAAAGAGGGTATCATTGTTATAATCCTATCACAGGTGAGTTTAGAGTAAACATGGATGTTATTTTCTATGAGATGAGCTGTTGGTATGCATATAGTGGTGATGCATTAGATGATGATCATCATCATAATACTTAGGCGTAGAAAGAAAAAGCAAGGATCATGGACCCTTAGTGGACCAAATACATCATCTGGTACTATATCTACAATTAACCTTGGTTTGGGAGACTAAGGAGACCAATCCCACATCTTTAGGTGTATCTGCTAGTGTTGCAAGTAAAGCCAAAGGGAAGAAGAAGCCGATTGGTAATGATGCATGTGCTAGTCATTTGGGGTTTGATGGAGATTCTAGTGGTTCAGAGAGTTTGGATGGTGAGCTTGTTATTCCTTTAGTTAGAACACCATGTGTATAGAGACTACATGGTAATGTAAAGGCTCCATTAAGTGATCTAGTGGTACGTAGATATAGGAGGTTAGATACTTTGTTAAAAGATTTGGTTTTGAAGATTATACAACTCACCATTATGCTTATATGGTCAAGGTAGTTGAGAGTGTTAAGCCTACTTATTTTGAGGATGCTATTGGTCATGCTCATTGGGATGTAGCAATGGATGAGGAGATGGTTACATTAGAAGACAATAAAACTTGGGATCTAGTACCATTGCCTAAAGGCAAGAAAGCTATTAGCTATAAGTGGATCTACAAAATTAAGCATAATCCAAATGGTTCTATTTGTAGATATAAGGCTAGGTCGGTTGCAAAAGGCTATGCTCAAACATATGGCATAGATTATGAAGAGACATTTAGTCCATTTGCTAGGATGGCAACTATTAGATATGTGATTGGTTTGGCCATCACCAAAGGTTGGAGTTTGCAAATAGATGTAAAAAATACCTTCTTGTATGGTGAATTGCAAGAAGAGGTGTATATGGAGTAGCCAATAGGTTATGAGGATTTAGAGCATCCCACATATGTGTGTAGGATAAAGTGTGTAGGATAAAGAAGACACTCTATGGGAGCTGAAGTAAGCACCTAGAGCATGGTTTGACAATATCAGAGAATATATTGTCAACATTTTCTTTTATATTTCTGATGCTAATCACTCACTTTATGTGAGAAAGGGAAATGCACGTTTGGCTATCATAGTCATCTATGTGGATGACTTGATCATGACAAATGACAATGATAGTGGGATCACAAAAGTCAAGAACCATTTGAAGAATAATTTTGAGATGAAGGATTTGGGTGAGCTAATGTACTTTCTTGGTAGTGAGGTGATCAAATGTGATGATGGTATGTGGCTGTCCCAAAGACAATATAGGTTGGATATGTTGTCCAAGTATGTTATGGCATCATGTAAGTCTCTTTCAATGCCATTGGAGCAAAATGTGAAGTTGAGTGCTAATGTTGGGGATGAGATAGAAGACCATACTATGTTCAAGAGGATAATAGGAAATCTGATTTACATGACTATCACAAGGTTAAATTTGAGTTATGTTGTTGGCCTTGTCAGTAGTTTATGAAGATGCCTAGAAAGCCTCATTTGGATGCAATTAGATGCATAGATATATGAAGTCCACTTTGCATTTTGGACTTTTTTATGAGGCATGTAAGGATATACAAGTGTTTGGATAGAAAAATTTAGATTGGGCTAGTAGGTACAATAAACTATAGTTATCACTAATCAATTAATATAGTCAGTTATTTACCGTTTGACTTAATAGGCCACTTTCCTTTATGTTGTATCTTATTTATACTTTGTGTACATTGTATTGTGTGAAAAATAAGAAGAAGAAACTATTAATAAAATGTTTTGGCCTCCATCTCTCTTCTTATGTTATTGAGTGAGTTTCCTGTTAGATCTATGGTGTGTGTTTGGCACATCAATTTAAGCAAGTCCCCCCATCATGCAATTTGTGACATAAACCACTATTCTAAATGTGCCAACTTGTCCTAGTCTTTAAGACACAGATGGGAAAACTTTTCGGGAAGGTCAAGTTCTAGTGGAGCGGCCTCTTTTGGGTCTTTCATGATTTGAATTAAATCATTCTATTTGACCAAGATAAGCTATTTCCTATTAATGGATTTCGATTACATCACTATCATGTTGACGGCTTCCAATTCCCATTCCCCACCAACCTGGATTCCCTTCTCCTTCATCATCAAAATTTGGTATTTCTTTCCTACTAGTTGCCTATATGCTGATTGAATGGCTGTCAAAAATCACTGCTCTTGCTGATGTGGCATTCATTTATGAAACTCAGTCATTCATCCATATACTTGATGGTATCATGGTATCTTGAAAAACCCATTCTAATCATGTCTGGTCATGGCTTGTTTTATTGTTGTGGTGCACATGCATTGGCCACTATCCTTTTGCATTAATCACATTGTCTTTTCATAAAGAATCTCCTCTTCAACACCCTTATTTCTCACCTAGCACTTGTGTGCAAACCTATTTTCCCTCTTCTTGCATTCTCTCTCTCTTGCCCTCATTCCATCTCCTTGCCATGGCATCCTTACAACTCGCCACTAAGGAAGTTACACCTTCTAGTACTAAGGCTAGTGTAGATGCCAAAAGCTTGGATAGACTCCCTACAACTCACCAACTTTGCCAATTGCCCATGGAGCACCACCCCAGTCCTCTCGACACACAGACCATCCATGGAGTAGCACCTCTCCAGCTCCAACATTTACATCCACGGCCACAAATATAAGCTCTTTGCAAAGACAGTGCGTGAGAAGTTATGCTTGCTCGCCCATGGTGAAATCGACCCACCAACCCTCCCCATGGTGAAATCGACCCATCAACCCTCCCCATTGCCACCATTGAAGACATCTCTGGCCCCATCCTCAATAAGGATTACCAGTTGAGAAACCTTGTTGACGATCACAAAATAGAAACTTCACACCCTCAAGTTCTTACTCGAGATGTCATTTTGTAGGCTAAGGTGTTTAACATCTCCAAGAAGGTAGCCTCTCTCTTCTTCTTTCCTTCTAATACCACTATCACTTGGGCCCATGTACTTTTGGACCGCCTCTTTGCCAAGGTGAAGTGCCTATCTCATAGGCCATCCTTCAATAGAACCATCAAGGTGATGTGTGGCTAGCACTTTATCCTCCTCTTTCACCCACATGGGACCTTCCCCACCAACTAACACCATATTGGGGAATATGGGAATTTCCCATAAGTTTGGGACACGTGGTCAAATCTTTCGATTTGTCATAACTTGAACACTAAAACTCCAAATCAAGTGCACTATAGCTCAATAGATTCCATTTTTCAAGCGCTTTCCAATGATAGGTCACATCATATGTTTTGAGAAACTTATGGGCATGTTATCCGGGTGCCACCTTTTTAGTATTCAAAAAATGGGAATTCGAAGATTTCTAAACTCACTAATATTGTGTTAACTTTCCTCATCGATGGTGAATGTTTCCCAGTCTCAACCTAAGACAAGAAACATGCCAGTAGAGCTCGCCTCTAACCTCATCGAGGATGCCATGGAGAGCACCAAAGAATAAGTCCTTAAAAAGGAGGATCCCCTACTAGTGCCACTGCCTAGTAGCATGCCCAACAAGACCTACCACCCTAGAAGGCTCAACCTCCTTGGTCCCCCAAAAAATCCACCTCTGCCACTAGCCTCTCCTCCAAACTCACCCTCCTCAAGTTGAAGGGCCAAAAGAAACCACGGGAGGAGGAGTCCCTCAACAATGCCAAGCCCTTTTCTCTCACTTCTACCCTTAGTAGTCCTCCAGACGGCATCTCCTCTGTAGTCATGCCCCTCTCTACCACATTGTCCTAGCAACTCATGTTGGTCCCACCCAATTTCATCTAGGAGATGGCCCATTGGTCATTAAACTTCATCAATGGACTCTTGAATAGGTAGCAACATCACCAATAAGATCTTGTAGCCTAGGTGGATTGCCTCAAGCGGGAAAATAACACCCTCTCTAAGAAACTATGGAAAAAACTTGCCGCTCCTCAGGAGCATCACCAAAGATTAGAGGTGTGCCAGCATGCACAATTAGCTTTTGTCGATGATGTCAATAGAATAGTAGAGCACAATGGTTGGAGTGGGAGAATGTTTTTCTCCAAGCTAGCATGGCTAGAGCAAAGAACCTAGATGGCACAATCCCACTCTCCTCGGAGGTTATTGAAAAACTCTAACACAACTATGAAGTAGAGTGGTTTGATAGATACCAATGAGAACTCCAAGCTACCATGACTGACTCTTGCTCCTAGCTTCCACCTCTCCCTAACAAATCGGATGAGCTTGACTCTATTGCCTAGACCACTCCCCTTGACCACCCTTAGCAATGTGCCTCTACCCCATCCACCATAGCACGCCAATAGTGCATCTATTGGCTCTAATCCCTCCCACTCCCGCTTCCCACACTCTAGATCCTTGCACACAGGCTACCAAAAAAACAATCAAACATGGCCAAGCATTTGATACCCACCACAGGTAAATGCAAAAATTACCATGGAGGAGCTTGAAAGACCTCCAAAGCAATGAGGATGCATCATGCCAACCCCTGGCTTTGAACTTCTTTGACTTCTCTACTGGCACCAACCATATCGATATAAAGTGGCAGCTCATGGTGGAGCACTGCAAGGTGTACCAGGGCAACATAATGCCAAAATAAAGGAGCAGATCTAGATGCTTCAACTGGTGGTGCTAGACCTGAATTGGGACTCGAAGAAGATAGAATCCGGAAACATATCCCAGAGGAACATTGGGTTAGAGTAGCCCGAGAAATGAAGAAGGCCAACATTTTTCATTTGGATTAGGATTCAACATACCCACACCCTACCTCAAAGCGTTGTTAGAGTACCCACATTTGGCCCAAGGCTATAGTCAAGAAGAAACCAAGCCTAGATGAGGGGGAGGGGACCCCAAATCTTGATGATCTAGGCAAGGATCAAGGAGGTGGTAATCCCAACCCTGATGATCCACTCTTTGAAGACCCTTCCACTCCTACCTCTAACATCTTGAAGTTAACCAATATCTAGGCCTACCTGACCCAATCCAAAGCCCTCTCCCTCAAGTGATGACATCAGATCCATGTCCTCCTAAGTGTTAACTCCATGCATAAACTGGAATTTGAAGGAGTTTAGGCCTGCCTTATCAAAATTACATTTGAACAAGACTAGCTACAACAGTAAATTCAACTTGGAGCCATCTATCTGGAAAAGTTTGTTGTGGAGCTTATCTACCACAATGTCCCACGGCCTCCTCTCTGAACTCGCATGGATCTTTGGCTGTAGTAGCACCACCTCCAGTATACCCCTCTCCCACCACTCTGACACCCAACTCTTGGCCCAAAGCACCATGCTACTACTAGCTACCACCAAACCCTAATCCACCACACCCTTCACTACCTCTTGTTACACCCTTAACCCTTGTCGCCCCACCTCTGCCCCTGAACTAGATCCAGGATTGCAATGCACTTGATATAAAGGATGACATTGACATCAATGAGTAAATTTTGTGGGTCTGTCTGAGTCCATCATGTATGCCAGTGTTAAAGGCAGCAAGACAGTTAGTGACCTTTAAAGCCCAGAGCTACTAGTGGTGCATTAATGAGCCAATGGGTTGAGTAGTGAATGCTACCTAGTACAACACATGGGTGGAGAGAATGTTAGAGTACGCAGTGGGCTATATAAGGAAGGGAGAAAAAGTGATCAAGGGTTATGAGTACACACATAGTCTAAGAGTTCAAATATCAAGGGCTCTCATGCTTCAAACCCATCATGAGTCCCTTTGGGTGAGAGTGTCTCTTGACTAGCATCTTAAGTGCTCTCTATCATTAGAGCCACTCTTGTATTGTTCACCATCCCCACATTTGGTAGTAGTACTACCATTGTCTTGTATCTTATAGTTGTCTTATATTCATGATGATTCTGTGATCCAACACTAGTCATTCCCAAAGTCCTATGTTGCTACCACTTTCTGTATCAAATAGATGTATTTTTCTTATTTAATAATTTATTTTGGGTTGATCTTTTGATTACACTTGGTATTTTGATCTCATTGTTATGACTATGCCTAGCTCTGCACCCCAGATGTTGACTGTCAAGTGCAATGTTAGTATCCACCTATGCAGTTCTGAGTATGTTTGTCCTCTATTTTGTGGTGGTAGTACTTGGACCCGATTACACTCATCTAGGAGGAATCTCTTCCCTTTTGAATAGAAGCCCTTGCCTAGCTGGTGAATCTGTAGTGCTTACATCTTATCCGAAGTCAAAGATGGGGCAAAAGCATAAAGTTGACAAGCTTTCCAAGAAACAACTATTCCAGAAGGGCCAACTTGTCTTGGTCTTTAAGACCCAGATGGACAAGCTCCTAAGCAAGTTGAAATTTTGATGGAGGATGGGTCCCTTCTAAATATTACATGATTTTGGTAGTAACTCTTTCTACACCTAATTGACTTACAGAAAAAGCTACTACCAAAACCTAACAATGGATTTTGGTTGTGCCATTATTATGCAAATGACTTCCGATGTCCATTCTCCATCGACTCAAAATTCCCTCTGAATTCACTACCTAATTCTATGTAGTTTACTTGGTTGATTGCCTACTTTTAGATTGACTTGGATCTATAGTTGCCAGCCATAGTGACATGTTGTTCATTTATAAACCCCACTCATTTCATGATGCCTCGATGGTGACATGGTATCTCAAAAATCTCATCTTCATCGCATCCTTTTATGGCCTATTTTACTGCTGACGTGGTGAATATGCATTGGCCACAACACATTTGCATTAACTCTATGGCCTTTTAAGAAAGATTCTTCCTCTCATAACCCTTATTTGTCATCCCACACTTGTGATCATTACCTTGATTCACCAATCTTCTTTCACTTCTTGTGCATTCTTTGTGTATCCACCTTCTTGGTCCTCACTTCCATGGCTACCTTCCAACTTGCAATTGAGGAAGTTTGCCCTTCTAGCCTAGAGATTATTGCCATATTATAGCCTTGGATTGACTCCTCAGAGCTCAACTACTTTTTTAGCCTACCATAGAGCACTAGCCTAGTTCATACCAACTCATAATCCATCTCGGAGTCGCTCGTCTTAGGCTCCACCATCTACATCCAGGGTCACAAGTACACCCTATCCACCAACCGGGTCAAAGAGAAGCTATGCTTGCCAAGCCATGGTGACACTAATCCTTTGGTACTCTCAACCTTGGCCATTGAAAATGTTTTCATCCTAATTCTTCACAAAGAATACTAGCTGACCAATCTCCTTAGCCCCCACAAATCCAAGCATGATACCATGAAGTTCCTTATAGAAGCCTTGTATCTATAGGTCAAAGCATCCAGCATACCCAAAAAGATCACTTCTCTCTTCTTCTCTCCTTTGGTTCTTCCTATTGCATGGGCCCATTTCTTCCACAACCACCTCTTTGTCAATGCAAAACACCTAGCCCACAAGGTGGCCAACACAAAAACCATGAAGGTAATGTGCCATCAATATTTTTCTCTACTCTTTTCTCCATCTACTCTCCTCATCCTAGCCCATCATCTTTCATTGCCCATGATTAGTCTCAACTTGAGACAGGAACCTCACACTTACCCTCATCAGGACTAGGTGGAGAAATTCATTGAAGACCAAGTCCTAAAAAAAGAGGACCAAATGGATCAAGATATTGCCAATAGAGCATGACTAGTCACCCCAAGAAAGTACCCATCCAACTCCACCCAAGAAGTCCATCTTCGCCCCACTAGCCTCTTTGCCAAAATTTCCCTATTCAAATCTCAAGGACAACATAAGCACCAGTAGTAGGAGGAGGAACCTTCACAAGACAACAAGCATCTTGGACCTACTTTGATGACACTCACAAGTCCAAATGACACCTCCTTTACTGCCACCCCATCCTTTGCAACCCTTTCCTAGCAACTCTTTCTCATCCCTCTGAAGTTTAGTTGAGAAATTGTGCATCGGTTTCCCTGAACTTCATCAATGAGTTCTTAACCTAGTAGCAACACCAACAATAGGAGCTCACTACCCAAGTGGACTGTGCCTAAAGTAAGCCAATACCATCCTCTTCAAATTACTCTAAGAGAAGGATGTCGCACTCTGCAAATGCTAGCAAAGGTTGGAGGCATGACAATAGGTGCAGTTGGCCTTTGTAGATGACATCCAAAGTAGAGTGCAAGAGCTAGAGAGGGAGAATGTCTTCCTCCAAGCTCATGCCATAGGAGTAGAGCACCTAAATGGTGTGACCCCACTTAGAGTGGAGACCATTGAAGAACTCCACTATGACTATGAGGAGTGGTTGGACCACTAGGAAAAGCTTAAGCAAGAACTTTAGGCCACAATGACAAAATCCTGATCCAAGATTTTGCCCCTGCCTAACAAACTAGATGAGACAGATTCATATGCCAAGTCCACCCTCTTTGCCAAACCTCAAAAACCACTACCACTCTGCTTGTTCCTTAGTAGCAAGGCAAGAGCCCCCCTACTGGTTCCATTTCATCTCACTCATACTTTGCTTTCAACTTTGCCACCAAGTTCAAACTTATGGTCCTGCCTTGAACTAGTCTATCTACTCTTCAAATCCTCATAGATTAGTGGCCTAGGAATGATAGGACAATAATCAAGCACCCCACACCTCCGTAGGGAAAGGGAAGAAGCTTGCCATGAAAGATCTCATCACTACCATGAGTGATGAGGATGTGTCACCAAAGGCTTTGATTGCAAAGTCCTTCGACTTCTCTATTAGCACTAGCTCTATAGATCCAAGGTGGCAGAGGATGGTAAATATTGCTAAGCATTAGATTATTAAAACACCAAGGCAGAGGAGTGGATTCAAGTCTTGTAATAGGCAATGTTAGACCTAAACTGGTGGGGCCTAAACCAGAACTGGAAAAGGTAGAGTCCAACCTCCACATTCCAGAGGAACAACACGCTAGAGTGGCTCAAGAAATGAGGAAGACTGGCATTCCCTGTCTTAGTTAGGATTCAACAGACCCATACCCTCTACCAAAATGCTGCTAGAGCACTTGGCTCTAGTCATGAGCCATAGCCAAGAAGAAACTGCACCTGGATTAGGGGGATGGATCCCCAAATCTTGATGATCCAAGTAAGGATCATGGAGGTGGAGATCGTAACCCTAATGATCCACTCTTTGAAGACCCCTCCATTCCCACTCAAGATATCATGATGTTGGCCAATATTAACCAATTTTGGGCCCATTTGGCCAAGTTTGAAGCCCTATCCCTAAAGCATTAGTATTTGACGATTATCTATTAGAAATAATAGGGATAAATACACATGTTTAGTAGTGTATCTCATCAGCCCACCCCACTCCCTTCATTGCAACCCCAACCACCTATTTTGGCAGCACCCTAGCTTTGGCCTCCACCAAACCCCAACCCAACCCACCCCACCCCTTACTTTCTCCAACCTCCCCTCCATGTCCAACACTCATTGCCCACATCCGCACTAGGACCAAATCCAACAAGATGATGCACTTGCCACACCAAGGATGAAGGTGACATTAGTAAAGCAGTTATGACCATTAGCACAACACATGGGCAGAGAGAATATTGTAGATGGTAGCAAGCTATATAAGGGAGAAGCTCTCCCTAACAAGGCACGCTGTCAAAATCTGCGCTCGTGCTGATCGCATGCTTTAAAGAGTGCGATTTTAGTCACCATCATAGGGAAATGATAGCCCATGAAGTAAGCTTCATCCTCATATAAAAAATGTTCAAAATGATCAAGTATAGCTCCCACAATCAGCAAAAAACCAAGATTGGGTCAAAACCCTAATCCAGGAAGCCATAGCCAAACTTCACCAAGCTAAAAAATCTCATCATTTTCTCTCTCCTGCCACCTGGAACAACCCACTGCCACTCTAATCTACTATCCCAACATCAAATCAAGGAGGAGAAGAACCTGGATTCATTGAAGGAAGATCAATGACCCCGAACTAAGAAGATTTGAGTTTGACATAGTCTTTACATAGTGTGTTTTCACACTATCGTTACTTGTGTCTCTTGACACACCGTAATATGCTCTTCCAGTGATAAAATCTAAGAATTTTGGAGTTATTTGTTGTTGCTCCAACCATCTAACATGGGCAAAGACTCTCTAACCACTCACTTCAAAGGAATCAGGTTTCACACCTAGCAAACCCGCATCAAACTCCTCTTGATGAAGAAGGGCCTCTGGGCCATTACCATTGGAAAAGAAAAGAAGCATCGTGATGCGGACCGTGCTGTCACTTGGCAAAAGAATGATGATAAGGCTCCGGCCATTATCAAACTAGAGCTAGATGACAACTATATCCACCATGTGGATAATTGTGAGACTTCACAGGATACATGGAAGAGACTTGACACCTTGTTTGGTGCATAGTCTAAATCATCAAAGTATGGTCTCTTGATTGAGTTTTTCAGGCTTGAAATGAAGTCCAGCACATCACTTGCCACACATCTGAATTACATGGAAGGACTTCTAACCCAACTTGCAGGAATCAACATCAAAATGGAAGAAGATGTTTCCATTGGTGTTCTACTTAAGAGTTTGCCTTTTGAATATAATAATGTATCAACAACTCTAATCAATATGCCAAACCCTGAACTTGTTGATATCCAGGAATCACTCTTGGAGTAGGAAAAGAGGCTAAAAACTAAGGAAGAACCAAGCATCTCCAGAGATGAACATGCATTATATGTTTACAATAAGCACAAAGGCAAGAGGGATCAGCTCTTTTATGACTTCTACAAAAGGACTAGACATGCCAGGAAGTTTTGCCACACCAGAAAAAGGTCCCAAAAGGCATATCTAGTTGTAGTCAAAAAGAAGAAAAAAACAAAGCAAAGGAAGAAGAAGAAGAAGAAGATGACGACCACCAGGAGAAGGACAGGAGAAACCTCATCAATCCTTCTATTCAGATAGAATTTTTTAGCTTTGCATTTCCTAGCCCTGATGCTTCAGACATAAACTTGTCAACTCCTCACTTAGCCTTGTACTACAACCTCTATACACTTTGTGAGGCCCTTGCTACAGCCTCTGGATGATCATCATGTTTGTGGTACCCACACTTAGCCTTTTCTGACAGCCTCTGGTGTTTTGCCATATTTATGGTGTGCCCACACTTTGCAAGTGTTTCTTTCACTAAAGCCTCTACACACTTTGTACTTTTGGTTGTGATTGAGGAGGGGTGTTGAGATATTTGCAATCACACCTACTTCAGTCCCTTTGTAAGGAGCAGTGAGGGCTCAGGACCAAAATCCCATATGCACAATAGGAGAAAGTGCCACCACTCAATTCCTATAAAGCATTGTACTTGCACTCTTTTTCTAATGCAATGATAGTACTCTTTTCTTTCCAATAAAGTGTCTTGTCACTGTCAATACACAAGATTGTGTTTATGAGTCCAAGTCTCAATCTTGGAACCTAATTCACTTGTGTAACAATTTGTCTTTGTCACGATCAATGTCTTCATGAGTTTCTTCTTCCTCTTTCAACTTCCA
The DNA here is from genome assembly GCF_053477565.2 of Lygodium microphyllum. Classification (NCBI taxonomy): domain Eukaryota; kingdom Viridiplantae; phylum Streptophyta; class Polypodiopsida; order Schizaeales; family Lygodiaceae; genus Lygodium; species Lygodium microphyllum. The sequence goes on from NC_141152.1 coordinate 44,260,578, forward strand.
TAGCTTCTGCATCTACCATGCTCTAGATCCTGCATATTTTACAATTTTGCTATTTCATGACATGCAAAAATTGGAATAAAATAGGGCTGAAAATGAAATGGATATAGGTAAGGAATACCTACAGCAGTAACTCACTGCTTTAAAATTTTATTCCACTTACCACTTGATTTTACTTTTAGCCTAATTAAAATCAATCACATCAAGCAATCAAGGTTAGGATTAGGCATAAATTTTCCAACAAATGGAAGAGATTATTAACAATTGGCATCTGATTTTATTGAGCAGGATGAAAAGAATTCAGCATAACATCATTTAGCCCTAAGTTGGGTCTACATGCATTCAAATGGTAATTCTTAAATGGGATTACACTTGATTCTCCCTTTTTGACAATTGGATGGATTAAGCAATTGGATATTAAAGGGATTAATAGTAAAATTTAGAAGTACCTCTTTCATTGTTGGAGTAGATAATTATGGAAACTCCAATAACCGTTTGATACTTGAAATTCTTGATCTCCTGCTTGATGTTGCCAAGAATATCATCAAATTGCAATTCCCATGATGAATATGTAGCTCATAGACTCCAATTTCTCCTTCAAGAAAGCTCCAATATCCAAAAGCTTGATAAAAGTGATCCTTATAGCCCAAATGTGGCAAGAAATTTGCAAGGGAATCAATGATGAGCATCCAAAAGGGTAGAAGACTTCAATCCTTGATAAAGAACTCTTCCATTGAAGCACATAAGCTTGCATATGCTGCCCATACACTTGTAATGCCAAGAACAAGCCCTATTCTTGCAATATTGAAGCAAGACCATCAATTCTTGACAAAATCCTGTGCATAGAAGCCTTAGGAGGTATCAAGAACCAAAAGCCCCATGATTCCAACCTTCAAAGGTCAATAATTTTGAAGAATCAAGTGGCTGCCCTGTTTTGCACCAATTCAAGATAAAAGAATGCTCCAATATTACAAGGAATCTTCAATGTTAGTCCAATGCTTGATGTAGATGCTTGCCCTTGCTATTAGGAAGCTAGAAGAAGTCAATAAGAGGTCAAATCTTCAAGAAATTTCCTCACGCTGTACATCTTCAGCCATAGCTAGGATTTGAAGAGAGCTTCAATCTTGAAGAGAAGAGAAGGAAGAATGCCATTGATGCCTTGTACATAACCTTTGTGATCTAAATGACCTTGTAGAAGAGCTTGTAGCCTCCAATCTCTACATGTTTGATCAAGTAGCAGTTTCAAGTGCTGTAAAAAGGGCACAAACTACTGCCAAATTTCTTCTTCAACATCGTGATGAATACTTCACCAAATCCAGGCATATAGGTGTTTGATGTCAAGCTTAGGATGCCTACTTTGGTCCTATATAGGTTGTATAGATGATAGAAACAATGGGAGAGGGAGATGAGTAATTTTCTCCATGGCAGCTTGAAGAAGAAAGCTTGAAAAAGAGAAAATAGGCTTGTTTCAAAAAGTAATCTAGGGTTCAACCCCACTAATCCATGGTTAGAGACCACAATCAGGACCAAGAATCCTCCAAATGACCCTTAAATGGACCACGAGCTACTAAAATGACATTGAAGCCTCCATTTCTCCCTATTGCCTTCTTCAAGATCCACCAATTTGGTCTCGACTTGCTGTAGAAGACTCCTACTAGTCACAGTTTGAACTATGTAGACCCTTGTGACTAAATTTTTGGCTCCCAGTTACCCTGTAACCATGTTGTGACTAGAATCTCCATGAAAATGACTCTTCCCATGGATCAAAGTCCATGCTTTGATACCAATGTAAAATAGCTAGTTCTCACAGGAAGCCAAATAACTAGAAATTCATGAAATACACCATACTTGCAAAGAAATACAAGAAATACACCATGTTTGCAAGGAAGCCATAGTTAAGGTAGCTAGGCATGAAATAATATTTCCATGAAAGACTGAGAATCATAGATGAATGCTGCAACATGAATATTCACCTCATGTCAAGGTGGGACATGGTATGCACCCCATATCTTGGTGGCTAAGAGCATGCACCCTCTTAGTTGGTGGGAGGAAGGAACCTCAAAGCTTGTATTGCTTTAAATGGAAAAAATATCCCTCACATGTTACATATCCACCTTTTATATTTAACCCTAGCCTACTCTAAATTAAGGTGACTTATTCTTTATTACATCCACAGTCTTCATCAATGGGATACGAAGTGAGGAACTCTATTGAGAAGTAAGCATGGAAACTCTCCTTATACTAGAGAGGATAAGGGTAGCTAGGTGTAAATGGACTGGAGGACAGGGGAGCAAGGGGAAATCCTAACCCTAACTCCTCTAGAGGCTACATAAACAGCCTAAAGTACACACTCATAGTTGAGGAGAGTGTACTAGTTGTACCTTGAACAATTGACTAACCAAGCTCTTATTCTTGTACTTGAGCTCTCTCTCCTTCTTGTGCACATTCTCTCATGCTTCCAACTTTTATTTGCAACATGTTATCAAAGCCATCTCTAATCCTTCAACTTCCCTCAGCTTCCCTACATCATTAAGTGCGCATGAGCTTTCATTTTCTACCTCTTACCTCTTGGACCACCATATCCACAGCTAGACCCACCTCTGATGGAGGACTTGGGGAGCACAACAGAGGAGGTTTCAACTCAAGGGTTCTTCTAAGGAACTCTTCCTTAGCTTAAGGCGCAACAACCCAACACCACAAACCCCCATATTGGCCATGCAGCAAGATGACATTGTTGAAAACATAGAAATCAGTGCAGATTTGCATGCGGCCTTATTGGACCACAACTAGTAGAGGGCACGATTGAGGCAACCACCATAGGGCTTTCAAAGCTCCCCCAGTGGGCCATCTCCCTCTAAGAGGGTTTGGAGAAATTCCTCTTGTGCTGGTTGCTATGAGCCAAGGCCTAATTGTGGGTTTCTGGTAGCCATAGACAAGGAACTTCAAGCTCACTCATTTTCATTTTTTCTCAACCTGGGCATTATCAACAGTGATTTTAATAACTGAAAAACACTTTTCAAGATTTGTTATTGCCATGTGGATCTTAAATGTAGAGTGCTTCTCATTCCATCGACAATATTTAGCTTCTAAAGATCAACCTACATTATGAATACTAGAATGGATGTTGGTAAGAGTGCTTCTTAGCATTACTAATGCATTCAACTGATGCTCCTTACTGTTTGCTATTAGTAAATCAGAGAAATGAGTGTTATTATGCTCTCCTCTGATTCATCCCATAGCATAGATTTGATTGATAAGCCGTGCTCCACCAAGAACTCCTCCGATAGGTCACATTATCAAGAGGAGCCTGAAGTCCAGCAAAACTCACCTCATTGAAAACTAGGAAAATAGTAAAGCTTAAATCAAGGGTTGTTTGAAGAATAGGACCTCCAAAATTCTATCTTGAGATATTACATATGTATGATTCCAACCTTTTTCATCTCTTGAGCTTTAAATTCGGTCATCATTTGTAGGGCTATCAGTTCTACTATTTGGTTTGTACTTGGTCACCTGTAGAGGACTAGACATTGCCATTGCTCAAGGTAATAGGTAAGACCTTCCTATAATGGCCATGTCCTATGCAGATGTAAGGCCTCAAATTCACAAGTTCAATGGAAAAGATTTCTATCCTTGGCAAGTCTTGGTAAAATATAAAATGATGGAATGAGGCTACTAGCCCTTCATAAAAGGGACCAAAGTTATTGACCCATCTAGTCCTCTTGATGTAGAAGATGATAAAATGGCTTAAGCCATCATCATGCTTCATTTGGATGAATCTTTAATTCATCATATTGACCAACTCTCCACTGCCAAGGAGAAGTGGGATGAACTTGAAAGGCTCTACAGCGCTACAGGGAAGAACTCCAATATCTTTTTGAATATTGAGTATTTTAGCTTGGAGTATAAATAGGGAGAAGATCTAAGCAAGTTTATTTCACATATGAAGGGGCTTATGGCACAGCTGGCCTCCGTTCAAGCGCCAATTCATGATGAAGATGCCATTGCTATCCTTCTGAAGTCTGTGAAGAAGGTTTTTCCAACCCTTGTGACTACCCTAACTAATATCCCGAACCCAACCTTGGCAAGTACCATCTAGTCATGCCTAGATGAAGAGAAGAGAAACCATACTGCAGGGACTTTAGCATTTACTTCCTGTGAGCAAGTGTTAGTCCATACAACTTCTACTAAGTGCTCCTTCTATCACAAAAAAGGGCATATTGTAAGCAATTGCTGCAAGAAATATCCTAACAAAATGGAGTGCAATAAATGCAAAAGGATCGGTCACATCACCAGTAAGTGTCCTAGTGTTCCAGAAGTATCTAAGGAATTGGAGGCCAACTTTGCCTCCCAATCCACAGATGACCGACTCTTTTGAGTATGCAGTACTAGGATGGATACTATGCCAAGCTACTTAAGGATGAATTGGATAGGTTGCTCCACATTGGTTTTATAGCTCTAATGGCTAAGGAAAAGTGGATCTCTCCAATTGTCATAGTATTAAAGGAAAATAAGAAGTTATGGATCTATGTGGATTAATAAAAGCTTAACAAAACTACTATTCTAGATCCTTTTTCTTTGGCCTACTTAGATAACATCCTAGATGAGGCTGCTAGCCCATGGAAAGGATAAGGGTAGCTAGGTGTAAATGGACTGGAGGAAAGGGGAGCAAGGGGAAACCCTAACCCTAACTCTTCCAGAGGCTATATAAATAGCCTAAAGTACACACTCACACTTGAGGAGAGTGTACTAGTTGTACATTAAACAATTGACTAGGCAAAATCTTATTCTTGTACTCGAGCCCTCTCTCTCCCTCTTGTGCCCACTCTCTCATGCTTCCAACTCTAATTTGCAACAAAATCTATAAGGCTTTGGCAAGCAATTCAAGCTTGCAGCGAGACACACTAGTTAGGGTCTTCGATGAAGCAATTAGAGTGGACGACCAGCTCAAAGAGAGAAGCTCTCAATCTGAGAGGAGACTAACGCTAGAAACTCTGAGAGAGCTGCAATGTCAAGAAAAAGATATGGCCCTAAGTACTTAAGATAAAGGAAAGGGCAGTGACCTAAGTCAGGGGCTAGCGGAGATGAAGATGGAGCTAGCAAAATTACAAGAGATGATGAGACGACCAACAACAAGCCCTCACATCCAATGTGTGTATTGTGGTGGAAACCAGCTACCAGTCAAGTGTCAAGACGACCTAAGGTCCTGACCTTGCGTAAATTGCAGTACATTCAGTCATGTTGCCTTACATTGCAGGCTATCGAGGAGACTCCTTACCTAGTGAATAGGCCACAAAACTTCTTTGGGAGGGGAGCCCCATTGACTCTCCTGGCACTCAACGATGCCATACCAGCCATTCCTAGGATGGAGATAAACTTTTTTGGGAGCGGAGCCCCATTGACTCTCTTGCCACTCAATGATGCCAAACCAGCCATTCCTAGGATGGAGATAAACCCCCCAGGCATGCCTAGACCACCTGGACCCTACATAACCCATCCACCGAGTGATGCTCCAGTCTTCTACGTGGAGAAACCGAATGATGAAGAGCCTTACATGCACCCTTACGTCTCATATGACGAAGAGGGCAACGAAATCCTTATCATTTATTGACCTGCACCGGTGATGGCATTAGGTAGAGGTAGAGGCAGAGGATTTGGAGGGCAGATCCAAGAACCAATCTTCTATTCACCCAGGACACATCTCCTCATGCTCCCTCGAAAGGGAGCAAGCAAATTGCGATAAGGCTGATCTTAGATGCGTTGAGTGTGGAATCGCTTATCTCTTCGTAGATTGCCCTAGGGGAAAACCATTCCCTAATTTGGAAATTTTACCATTTGTCCCATTGGGGTTGTTTGGTGTTGGGACACTCGACGAGGAGGCCACGCCCATCCCAATGCATGTCATGACCCACACCCGGACAAAGCAAGCCAGCATATCATTACTAGGGCCTAGAAACTTAGATGCAACCTCAATCAGAAAGAAAAGTCATAGGCAAAGGAGAAAGAAAGATGACGCAAATGTAAAAATCGAGAGTGCCATGAAGTTGCCTGCCAGAAAAAAGGTGATAAACGCAAAGGCAGAAACATTAGCTCCAAAGACAGCTGAGAAGGAGAGTATAAAGGTTGAGGAGTACTCCATCCCAAATGCCAATTTAAGGCCATCAAAAAGGTCAAGGACTAGATAAAAGAAGACCAGGAGCACCTAAAGGATGCTCTTGGTCAAGGAGTGGGTAAAAGAAGACCAGGAGCCTATATTGGAGGATGAGATCGATAATCTCTCAAGCATAAGCACACCAGTTTCACCTCCATGACCAAAGTCAAGGGATGTGGCTATACCATAAGCAATGCCACTTAAATAGAGCGTACACACTATGGGCCAGCAAACCAATCAGGGCCATTGGCCAAGAAACGTAGAGCTAGGAGAGAGGCAAGCAGCTAGCAACCTCCTCGCCATGCTAGTGATCACCATGGTGACTCTAAGCCTAGGAGATCTACTGAGGTAGCATTCAACATAGTGGAAAGAGCTGAAGCAGTGGGTTGACGGGTCAATGTACCAAATTGCCGCCCGCACTGACTTGCATGAGCATAATGTAGAAACACAAATATCGAGTCGTCTGACACTGCACTTAGCATCAAAATCCTTGCATATCAATGCTTTTTGGAAAGGCATCAAAATACATGCAATCTTATCAGTCCTATCTCTAGGAGACACCACAAGAAATGGAATTGTAGACATAGGAGCAGAAGTTAGTGTGCTAAGCCACGTAGTACTTTAGGCTTGGGGTGGCCCGCCTGTTGAGAATGCTAGGTTCAATGTCACCCTGGCCAATGGAATGAAAGTGTGGCCATTTAGAGTATTAAATAATTGACCATTGAAGATTGCATGAATCCAATTCTCGATTGACTTTATAGTCATGAAGGGAGTGGACTATGACATTGTGTTAGGCCAGCCCTAGATGAGCCCTGGATGTGCAATGACGGGTCATAGAAGACTGGGATAATGGTCTAATATTATTAGGCAATCGAACAGAGGTAGTAAGAGTAGAGATGGATACATGGGAGACCACACTAGTTGACCTGGATGCCATCTCCACCATGCTAAAGGGTGACATGCATATTAGGAAATGTTACGAGCCACTAACCAAATATATCCCTTGTCCTGAAGATGAGCGAAATTGAATACGCATGCTTGCCATGATAGATCTACCATTCTCAGATAGTGAGGAGTACGAGAAAGCTGCTAAGGCAGTTGATAAGCCTAGAGACGCACCCTCAGTGCCAGTTTGCATGATGGCCAAAAGCTTGAATAGATGATCCAATGCTATCAAATTCCACATCCCAAGTAACAAGTGAGAACTCTTGGAGATCCTAGAATATTTAACAAACAATCTAGCTGCTAACCTCAAACCTCCTAGAAATCTAGTTGCTAACCTCAAACCTCTCCAAGATCTCTTGGACCAACCTAAGTGGTGATGGACCAAAGTACATGACTTAAACTTAATGTAAAATTGGGCCTTAGTCACCAATGAGAAGAAAAAGCCCTATCAAGACCTAGGAGACAATGAGTGGTCGGAGGAGGATGGTTCTAGCAATGAATACGAGGACTGTTGTTCCTTCAATGATGGAAGCAAAGGAGAGATGGATATGGTAGAATAGGACACTAAGGAAAGGGTGATAGAGCAAATTCGAGAGCTGACTCCAAACCACGTAGGAAGAGTGCCTTTAGAATTGAGAGAGGAGTCATGCACATGGATTGTGATCAAACCTGGCTAGAGCACATAGGGGCAATAGATTACATACAAGCAAGCCTTGCCTAGCCAAGGGCTTCACTAGTACTTAAGATAGAGTCACTGTCTGAACTACGACCACCAAGTGAGACTCCCTCTTCTAGCGAAGATGGAGAGTTTGATTCTGAGTCGGAGGTGAGTTCAGATAGTGATCCTGAGGTGCCACAACCACCTAAGACTAGACGCACCAAAGGGGACCTACTAGTCCACTTGAGGCACTGAAGGTTAAAGGAAGAACGACACAAGTAGTCTAGGGATATGCAGGTTGAAGAGCAAAGGAAACCACAAGACCTGCCAAAGTGATTTACTAAGTTTAAGAAAGGTAATAGGATAGTGATCTTGGTAGCAACCAAACGACAAGGGCAAGCAAGCGAACCAATAGAAGGACCAACCAACATCAAGGAGGTTAATCTAGCTAAGGAAGGGGAGACACCGCGACCTATCTTTGCCTGACCGAGGGAGAGGAAGCAAGTCTCATTGCTCTCTTGCGAGGGTACATGGACATCTTTGATTGGTCCCTTGATGAACTGAAGGGGGTAGATCTGAGTGTCATAACTCATAATATCCCCATGACCCATGATATAACACCGGTCAATACCCTATGAATCCCAAGCATGCTCACACTGTCAAGGAAGAAATTGATAAGTTTCTAAGGGTAAGATTCATTTACGAGATTGAGCACATGGACTGGGTCTAGCCCATAGTGATTGTATTGAAGAAGAATGAAAAGATCAGAGTGTGTATCAACTACAAGAAGGTAAATTTGCTATACACTGAGCATATGCATGAGAGAGTAGTAGGCAAAGAGGCCTATAGTTTTTTGGACGGATTCTCAGGATACAATCAAGTGCAAGTGCACCCTGATGATAGGCACAAGACCACCTTCGCCACTGAGTGGAGTGTCTTCTCTTGCATAGTCATGCCCTTTGTGTTGACTAACCCACTTGCTACTTTTCAGAGACTCATGTGTGTAATATTCAAGGACATGCTTAGGAAGGAGTTAGAGGTCTTCATTGATGACTTATGTGTTCACTCCACTTGGAAGGAACACTTAGACAAACTTTGATCAATCTTTGAATGATGCAGACTATATCTGAACCCCTTAAAGGGCCAGTTGTGGGTAAAGCATAGATGCATCCTAGGGCAGGTGGTGTCCAAGAATGGGATTGCCACTGACTTCTCAAAAGTCAAGGTTATATTTGGTCTTCAATCCCCAATCGATTACAAGGGAGTTCAATGCTTCCTAGGCCATACAAGGTACTACTCACGGTTTGTGCTAAACTATGCATTGATTGCTAGACCCCTATACAAGCTCTTGATAATATTTGAATGGATCGAGGAATGCCATCATGCATACGAGGAATTAAAGAAGGCTCTAACCATCGCACCAATGTTAAGAGCTCTAGGGAGAGCAGGTTTTTGAGCCTGGGATGTGCCTAAAATTTGCTAAAATTTAGGGAAAAAATATTTAACATCGAAGGCGGCAGTTGCAGCTAGGACGATTTTAAGCACCAAGTAAAAGACGGCTTTTAAAAGATGCCTGAGCAACACTTGTGGATTTTTTATAATTTTTTCAACTTTCGTGCAGGATGTCAGGAGCTGCCAGTCAATGTGAGATGTTAAGCCGGACGCCCAGGATTTTTCAAAGCTCGAATCGGATGCCGGACGAGAAAGTGGCCACAAATTGGCAAGATATGAAAAGGTAGACAAGTTTGGGACCAAAGGGGGGGTGCCCTTTAGAGCCTTGGATCCCCCCCAAATTTTATGCATCATATGAAGAAAATCGTGGAGAAAGAAGATGAAGGAAACATGGATATGGAGGCACCATCAGACAGCCGAAAAATGCGCCTCATGATCATGAGGATGGAGATTCTGGCTGTGAAGACCCCATACAATCGACAATGGGGCTAAACTTCTCTCTCTTTGCTAGTCTTATCGCCGCCCTACGTGCATGGAATGGCTGCTTGGATGGGAAGAACAGATTCTAGTCTTCCTCTCTCCTCCCTCTCTCTCTTCCCTATGGGCTATTCATGTGTGCCATCTTGATGAAGGAACCGGGGAAGGAAGATGAAGGAAATGGTGATGAAGATTGATGGAGATGCTGAAGATTGAAGTACAGCATTGGATTGAAAGCAATGGAGGCTCCATTTGCTGATTATGCATGCATTCAAGGCATCTCGGGTTACTTAAAAACACGGTATGATCATTTTTATGAAGAAAATGAAGGATTTTTTATAGTTTATGATGATAATTATGTTCTTATTGGATGAAAATTTGTACGTGGGATGTTTGCATTATGAGTAATTGCTGTTCATGAGAAAACATTGGTTTTTCAATGTTTTACATGCTTTATTTAATTCCCGTAAACCCGAAATGCGATTTTTAAGTGGCAAAATGGTAGTTTATCCGTTTCGGGGAGGGAAGTGTTCCCATGGGGGGAACATGGAAGATAAATTGAATGTTAGTGTGCTGAAGTGATTGGCCTAAGAAAAACCAAAAAATAGTATATTTTGTTGCCAAATAAATCAAGAAAATTGAGAAAATATGAAAAAAAATAGAAATACGTCTTGGAAAAATAAGAAAAAATATAAGAACTATTTGTGGATGTGTGGTAGTGGTAAAGCATGAGGTTTAGCCTCAGTTTTCCCTATCTCTTTGTCAAATTTTGTGATTTATTGCTTTTTCTATATCAAATTATGACAAAATGGACCTCTACACCTATGCAATGAAAGCAATACCTAAACATAGGGGGTTGGGATGTTTGAATGGTGTGATTTGCGTGCTGATTGTTGCTGATTTTCTGATGCACATCATGTCATAGAGTTTGTGGTATGTTTATTAAAAGGATAGTAGCACAAGTGTGATCTCGGTGCTATCCTTTCATCGCCACAACGCGTTAAAGAATAAGCATTAAAGCATGTTTGTGCACAAGCACGTTGCTGATTTGAAAATGATATTTGAGCACTTTAGAATCATTCACTTTTGCATGTGCAAGAAACTATGGTGTTAGAGAATAAAAAACCTAGATGCATAGCACTTGTTTTCAATGACAATGACCACGTTGAGTGTGGTAAGGCATCCTAAGCTGTAGGATAGACATTCGGTTCTTGGGGGATTATTAAGTGAGGAAACATGGTATATCTCCTGGAGACGTTTGAAATAAAGAGTAGAGTTTGTTCGTTTGTTTTATATGTTGAGCAATGCATCAAGGGGCTAATCCCTGTGATATAGGAGAGCTGCAGTGGGGCCGCGGTGTTTCTACCGAGAGGTTGCCTCCTGTGTATGTGATTATCGTGGTACTTATTGCCAATGTGTAAGGGTTCTCCCTCTGTGGAGTTTATAGAAAGGGAAACGTTGGACTACAAAACTATAAAACTATAAATGCATAGGTTAGGCTTTAGGGCAGTTTGTCCTTTAGCAGTAGATAAACGCTCATAGTCCGTGAGGCCGTGAGGGTGTGTTTGTCTGTTATGACCATGAGGTCCGGCTAGTGCCATAGCCAGTGCCTGCCCATTTCAGGTCCCATCAGTGGTGCATCTGCCTGGAGCTGCCAACAAGTGGTGGTTCTCGAATCTAGGGTTTTTAGGGACCAAAAAGTTGGCTTATGTCCTCTGACAAGGACCGTCAAGCTGAAATACAAAAAGCAAAACGTGCTGAGAGGGTTAGACGGCGATTGGAGATTGTAAGTCGTTATTCTCCTCAAAGGAGTAGCCCGATACGCATAAACGGCAGTGGTCTTAGTAACCCAACTGCTGCACATAGTCCTTTAGGTGTGTGAGGAAGCATAAGTTCTTCCTCTCTTCCACCAAGTCAACCCACTTCAAGTGGGGGTGTGATTCCATTAGTTCAAACTCCTAGTGTCAATCCGATTGTCACCATGGCACAACCCATTGCAATTCCTGCAGGGACGCCGGATCTACCAGCTTTAGGAGTTCCTTTGCCCATTTTTAATGGGTTAGCCGAAGAAGATGCGGAGTTTCACATTTGTGAATTCCAAAGATTAATGTTTAATTATCGCATCCAAGATGAGGGACATCTCATGATTTTCTTTAATATGACATTAAAAAGAAGGACTGCAGTATGGTATCATAGCATAGAGACTGGAACCATCACCACAATTGACCAATTTTACACAGATTTCCGAGGAGAATATGCCCCTGAAAGAGGAGGCCAATACTGGTTGTGTGTGTTGAATGTAACATGCCAAGATCCCATGAGAATGTGAAAGCATATGCCAAGAAGCTTAAGGAAGTGTTTCGTAAGTTACAAACTTACATTCCTATTCCGCCGGCTGCCCAATTGCAATACTTTTTGCATGGATTGGATTTCAATATTCAGGTACAATTGAGCAGTGTGGCTTTGGCTGATATAGACACCGTTATTACATGGGCAGAAGGAGTAGAGTCACAATTACAAATGGCCTACTCCTCTCGAATAAATCTTAATGCGGGTTTAGTACCTGGAGGCAATTTACCTTTGATGAATGGAAGTCAAGGGATGCCTATGAATAACCTTAATGGGAGAGGAAGCATGGTTCAAAATGTACCTTTGCTGCCAGCTCCTCCTAGTGTGACTATGCCTATGGCTAGTCAATTGGCTCCACCAAATGTTGGAGGCCAAGTTTCGAACCCTAATGTTGTTCCTGTGAGTCAACAACCAATGCCCAATCAAATTGTTAGACCAATGGAACGACAGTTAGACGATCAAGGCTATGAGTCGAGTGCATATAATGTCCTTGGCAAAGTTAGGGATATGATGAAGCACTACACTGACATGATTTCTGAACAATATCGGCAAATAGCTGTTGACGTCAATTTTTTGAAGAAGGAGCAGAATCTGATAGGGAGTCAACGCCCTGAAGAGGGTGGTCCCTCAAGATTCAGCTGTAAGTGGTGTGGCAGATAACATTTCCCTAGAAACTGTCCAAATGTTAAATGTGATATTTGTGGGAAGTCGGGCCACTTAGCCGCTACCTGTTGGAGTAAGATTAGTTCCCTCCAACAAGGGAGTAAACAGCCAGGTCCAGTTAATCATAGAGCGCAAGGTAATAACCTGCAGCAAAATGATGAACCAAGACAAATATTGCAAAGGGGAAAGACCTCTATAGAAGAGTTACCACAAGGCAATGGAGTCATCCTTATTGAGGCTGTACACGTCAATGGCACTGAAACCTCTAACCTACGAGCAGTGACAAGAGGCCAAAAGGCTAAAGAGGGTGATAGAGATAATGCAAAATCGGTCGAGGGAAACCCTAAGCAAGGGGATAAGGGGACGCAAGTCCTGAATCCTGGAGTGGAAGGGGGACCTCTAAGGCCTATTGACAAAAAAATCGATCCTAGGAAGGATGAGAAAGTGCCAAGAAAGAAGGCAAGAGCTTTAAAAAAAGCACCAAATCCAGTCCCGAGACCAAAAGAAAGGATGGTTTGGTGAGAAAAGAGAGCTTTGGCTACCTATCATGATTTTGATTTAGCAAGTTCTCTTTACGAAGTCAAACCAGATGTAAATCTCTTATAATTGATTAAATTATCTCCAGGAGTATGCAAGGAATTCAAGAAGATCATGCGTATTGGGTATATTGTAGAACCTTTGGGCATAGCACGAGTAGGGGAAGATTGGTTTGATCATGCTGAAAAGAATTGCCCTAGGGTTCCAACATATGTGGATGGAATATTAGTAGAGCATGCTATTGTAGACACTAGGTCCTCCATCAATATCATGAGTTCAGAGTTGATGGAGAGGTTGGGTCTAGGCATCCAAAAAGATAGCTCCACCCTTCTTAGAATGGCTGATGCTAGTCTAAGGCAACCAAAAGGTTGCGTTACTAAGGTCCATGTTACAGTCGCAAGTATAGAATGCTTCTTGGACTTTAGGGTGATAAGATTTGCAGGACATCCTAGCTATCGAGTCTTGCTAGGCAGGCCTTGGATCTTACGAACAGACTGTCAAGTCGATATACCTGTCGGTCGAGTGGTTCTAGGTAGAGATGCTAATCAAGTAATAGTCGATGCTTACCCTAAGTCTCCTCAGAGTGAGAGAGCTCCTTTATCCTCTACTGAATTAGAAACAGCAGATGATCTATCTAGTAGTGAGACATCATCCAGCGATGAATCTAAAGAGGGGTCCACTACAGAGGATATTTATCAGATAACTCTAAATGAGCCAATAGAGCTGCAAGATACGATAAGAGATGCGGATGTGATTGACTTGGATCTTGGCACGCCGAATGATTCGCGGCCAATTAAATTAGGTTCCATGCTCAGTTCAACAGAAAGGGAGGACTATGTGTCCTTGATTCAAGAATTCCACGATATCTTTGCTTGGAGTTCTGACGAGATGAGAGGCATTCCTCCCAGCCTGGCTATTCATACTATTCATGTAAAAGAAGGTAGTCGTCCTGTACGTTAGAAGGTAAGGCATATGCCTTTTGAATTGAGGGATAGGCTATTTGAGAAGTTACAGAAGTTACGGAAAGCTTGTTTAATTTTCCCTATACAACACACAGAATTGTGTTCACCAGTTGTTATCAAGAAGAAGAAAAACAACCAGATCCGACTATGTGTAGATTTTAGAGAGCTAAATAAGCAGACGGTTAAGAATTACTACCCATTGCCATTTATTGAACAGATTTTGGATCAATTAGCGGGTAGGGAAATATATTCATTTATGGATTGCTTTGCAGGATACAACCAGATGGCAATTGCAGAAGAGGACAAGTTGAAAACAACTTTCATTACTGTCTTTGGTACTTTTGCATACCATGTGATGGCCTTTGGATTGTGCAATGCACCTGGATCATGGCAACAGACAATAGACAAAACCTTTGGTGACATCTCCCTAGATGAGTTGAAAGTGTTTATCGATGACCTAGGGGCAGCCACTGTAAGGGAAAGGATGTTGATTATCTTAAGAAAGTGCTTTGAGCGCTGCATACAATTTTGTATCGCTCTTAACCCATGGAAGTGTGTCTTTGGAGTGCCTTATGGGCTATTGCTAGGCCATGTGGTCAGTTCAGTAGGAATCGCAACTGACCCTGAAAAGATCAAGGTTATAGTCTCTATGAGTCCACCATGCACTCTGAAAGAGGTACATAGATTTCTGTCATCGATAGGGTACTATCAGAGGTTTATAAATGCCTTGGTAGAAAGGACATTGCCATTAACAAACTTATTATCCTTTAGCTGTCTATTTGTATGGAGCGACCCTTGTAAGGTAGCTTTCGTAGATGTGAAATAGGAGCTAGTAAAAGCACCAGTTTTAAAAGCACCCTAAAAGGGGCGAGGTATTTCACATATTTTCAGCAGAGCCACCATGCATAGTATCAGCTGTTTAGCCCAAATCTGGGAGGAAAAGTGGTATCATCCGATAGCTTTTGCTAGTCGAAAATTGGGCATATCAGAAATTAACTATACCGACATGGAGAAGTTGTGCCTTGCGATGGTCTTTGCGACTAAAAAATTTAGGCACTACATCCTCTATGAGAAGGTAGTTTTCTATACGAAGGCGGAAGGGCTTAGATTTCTTATGAGCAAGCTACAACCGCCTAATCATCTGGCAAAGTGGTTAATCACTTTGCAGGAGTTCGATTATGAGAGTAAGAGTAAGCCACCGAGGTTGCAGGGGATTGTGGAATGCCTTGTGGATTTCAGGGAGCCGAAAGCAACTTTGGCTGAAGGAAGTGATATTGAAGAAATGTTTAAAATTGATACAGCTTCTATCCCATCTTGGTATGCGGCTATCATGCATTATCTATCAACAGGAGAGACTGGAGCTGGTTTATCAAAATTTGAAAAGAGAAAAATCAAACAACAAGCTTTGAAGTTTTCCTTGATCGCATGAACACTATATCGGCAGGGTGTTGATGATATCTATTGCCGATGTGTGATGCCTGACGAGGTTCCTTTCATCTTGGAGGAGTGCCATGACTCTGCATGTGGAGGACACTTCGCAGGACGGTTGACGGCACAGAAAGCTTTAAGAGCTGGATATTGGTGGCCGTCCATCTTCCAAGATTCATTTGAGTATGTTAAGAGATGTGATACCTGTCAAAGACATGACAGCAGAGAGAATAGGAAATGCCCACTTACGCCTATCATGGCTATCCTTCCATTTGAGAAGTGGGGCATTGACTTTGTGGGTCCTATCACCCCGTCGTCTACTACTCAGAAGAGGTACATTATAGTAGCAACTGATTATTTTACAAAATGGTCAGAAGCGCGGGCGACGAGGTAGAACAATGCAAAAGAGACTGCAAGTTTTCTTTTAGAGCAGATTATCTGCCATTTCGGTCCACCGAAAGAGTTAGTGTCCAATCGTGGAACCCACTTTTTGAATAAAGTGATCAAAAGCTTGAATGAAGCTTGGCAAATCAAGCATAATAAAACGACCCCCTATAATCTGCAAGAAAATGGGCAAATCGAAAGTACTAATAAGCAGCTTGTGGGTATCTTGTCTAAAATAGTCTTTGAGAAGAAACGAGATTGGGACAGGAAGTTGTATGTGGCAGTATGGGCGTACAATTCAACATTCAAGCAAGCTACCGACCATACTCCATTTAAATTAGTTTATGGGGAAGAATGTGTGTTACCCCTTGAAATCGAGTTGCCAACCATACGGTTTGCAATTAACCACTCTTTGGGAGATGAGGATTCACTCTTTGAACGTTTCACGACCATAGCCCACCTGGATGAGCTGAAATTCGAGAGCTTATTACACCAGGAGGTAGCTAAACATCAGATGAAGCAGTTGCATGACCTTAAAGCAAAGAAGTATACCTTTAAAAAAGGGCAATTAGTTTTGTATTACGATGCGTATAGGGAGCTATTTCCAGGGAAGTTGGAACCTAGATGGGATGGCCCCTACAAGATTGTCAGAATAGGGAAAAATAGGTCTACGGTTCTACTAGCTGATCTACAAGGAGTAGAATTTAAAAATAAGGTTAATCTTAATAAAATTAAACCTTATTATTTCTAAGTATGCTAACATGGAAAAATGCATTGCAGGTCCATGCTGGGGTTGATTTGAGACCTACAAAAGAGCTTAAAGCTGGTTGATGGGGCGGTTAATTCCTTATTTGGAGCACCCATATCTGGAACAGAGATACCATCAGGGAAACTTATCTGGTGGAGCAAAGGATACAAAGTGATTGAGCAAGAAGACGGAACCTTTGTGTGGGAGATCAAAGTCTTTTGCCATCAATGTTTACGAATGTTGACAAGTATCCATGTTGAGTTTAATGAAGAAGGGGATGGAGCTGTCAATTCATCCTCTCAATATGTTAAATTTTGACTATCACAATTACGAATAGAGGAGTTCATGATGGCAGGCTGTGTAAACCCATTGTGGACGTACACATTATATTTTGACGAAGCATCGAGGGGCCCTAATAAAAAAGGGAGTGTTGGAGTAGTAATCTGAGATCCTCGCCGTAGAGTTACGATGAAGTTAGCTACTTATCTCGGGGTAGGATTTACTAACAATATGGCGGAGTATAAAGCCTTGATTATGGGACTGCATATTGCCAAGCAAGGTGGTATTTAGCGGTTGTTAGTAAAAGGGGATTCCCAGTTGATCTTGAATCAGCCAGATGGGACATACACAGTGCGGAATCCCATCCTTTGTATGTATCATCGAACTGCGATGACCCTACTTGAGGAGTTTGAGAGAGTGTCTCTTCAGCTAATTCCACGTTACTAGAATCAATTTGCGGATTCACTGGAAAAACTTGCTTATGAAGAAGACCTTTTCTTCAACTGTGGTCCTAGTTTGGATATTGTTATCAATAATCAGACACGACCCGGCCGCTTGTGGGGAATGTTATTAGAGCATGCGATATATGGCAGACAATGGTTGATATGGGTGATGCAAAGAGTATCTGAGACCAGTCTACCGTTGTTATCCTGGACCCATAGGCTGACTAGACAACATGTTATGCATACGTCTCTTGCTATATATTGAGGAGGGTTGGGTCATAATCTTGTGCATTTAGTTTAGGGATGTGAGTCCTATTTTTCCTCCTTGGAAAGGAGCATATTATTGTATATCTGCACTATTTCGGGGAGGGATGTGTAGGTGCTATTCTGTTTAATTTTGTTAGGCCAAGAGGGCCAGTTTTGCGAGGTTTTAACTGTTTTATTAGGCCAAGAGGGCCGATTAGTTTTTGTAGTGAAATGCTTTATTTCATTAGGCCAAGAGGGCCGATCAGTTTTTGTAGTGTAATGCTTTATTTCATTAGGCCAAGAGGGCCAGTCATCTGTTTAGTACAGGTGCGGTTAATGGTTTCTTATTTTAGTCGTGTGCTAGACAGGTTCAAAGAAGAGCTTGGAAGGAGCCTTTATCGCATGGGAGCTTCTCATGGCCCTATCTAGGTGATATTTCTCCTTTACAAGTACTGTGTTTTTATGCTATATGTGTCTGTGTGCTTGTAGGGGATTTTTTTTTCTTGTTGGGGACTAGCGTCCAAGGCATGAAGTCCCGGGTTTAGGTTAGGTATGTCTGAGGGAGGTCTGAGTAGTCGTTGCCTCCTGTAAAGGCATTGCCAGGCATCAAAAGACCTGTTTTAGAAGGCAGTTCTAGTGACCCTATTCTGCTAGCCTATTAGGCAGCCGTTCTAGGAGTTCTTGTTAGTTGTGAGGCAGTTAGAGAAGCCTGCCGAAGGAAAATGATGATGATAGAGAGGACAATAAAACCCTGAATACCTTAAAGATAATAAATATATACAAAGGTGTGTAAAAAGGGGTTCTAACCCCTATCAAAATAGAACAAGAAAAGAAATGAAAATTTATAAGCAATTGATCATCGCCTTGCGGAGGCCTGGTAGGTTCTTGGGGATGAGTCTGACCCAGGGCCGATGCCTTGTCTTCCTAGGGGTGGCGTCTTGCTGGGAAAGGAGAACGTAAGGACGGTTGGAGTGAAAATAAAAGTGAGTGTCAGAACAGGATTAAGTGTCGCCTTGCGAGGGCTTGGTAGGTTCTTGGGTACTGAGACAGGGCTTGAGGCCGATGCTCTGTTCTCCTTGGGTCACTACGCTCAGCTCCCTCCTTTTTACATGCCCGATTATGGAAAAATAAAAACCAAAAAGAAGCAAAGTGCTAAAAGACAATACTTCTTGATCAGGCTATAGGAGTCCTCGCCTAGTACGAGCTCTTGGTTGTGTTGTCCTTAGTTAGGTAGGTAGCTCAAACCACCACTTAGGGCGACCTCTTTGATAGTTCTTTTTAGTTTGGTCGTGTTGGAGCAGTCGGTTAGTGACTAGCTTCGGCCCTTCTATCAGATTATGCTAGGCCTACTCCTTGTGGATTTCGTGCCTTGGTTTTGTTAGGGGGTAGGGTGAGCATTGTGCTATGTTTTAATATGTATCTATTTTGTATCAGCTTGATGCTTCCTTTGGTTGTTTTGTGCAGATATGTTGTGGGATTCGACGGGCTGAGTCGCCCTATCCCATGGTCGCCAATGAGAGTGGAGTTTTGAGCCCGGGATGTACTATCTTATCACTGCCCTTCGCACGTGGAATGGCTGCTTGGATGGGAAGAACAGATTCTAGTTTTTCTCTCTCCTTCCTCTCTCTCTTTCCTATAGGCTGTTCATGTGTGCCATCTTGATGAAGGAACCGGGGAAGGAAGATGAAGGAAATGGTGATGAAGATTGATGGAGATGCTAAAGATTGAAGTACATCATTGGATTGAGAGCAATGGAGGCTCCATTTTCTGATTATGCATGCATTCAAGGCGTCTCAGGTTACGTAAAAACACGGTATGACCATTTTTATGAAGAAAATGAAGGATTTTTGATAGTTTATGATGATAATTATGTTCTTATTGGATGAAAATTTGTATGTGGGATGTTTGCATTATGAGTAATTGCTATTCATCAGAAAATCTTGGTTTTTCAATGTTTTACATGCTTTATTTAATTCTCGTAAACCCGAAATGCGATTTTTAAGTGGCAAAATGGTAGTTTTTCCGTTTCGGGAGGGGGGGAGGGGGGAGTGTTCCCATGGGGGGAACATGGAAGATAAATTGAATGTTTGTGTGCTGAAGTGATTGGACTAAGAAAAACCAAAAAATAATATATTTTATTACCAAATAAATCAAGAAAATAGAAAAAATAAGGAAATTTTTAGAAATACGTCTTGGAAAAATAAGGAAAAATATAAGAATTGTTTGTGGATGTGTGGTGGTGGTAAAGCATGAGGTTTAGCCTCAATTTTTCCTATCTCTTTGTCAAATTTTGTGATTTATTGCTTTTTCTACATCAAATTATGACAAATTGAACCTCTACACCTATGCAACGAAAGCAATACCTAAATGTAGGGGGTTGGGATGTTTGAATGGTGTGATTTGCGTGCTGATTGTTGCTGATTTTCTGATGCACATCATGTCATAGAGTTTGTGGTATGTTTATTAAGAGGATAGTAGCACGAGTGTGGTCTCGGTGCTATCCTTTCATCGCCCCAACGTGTTAGAGAATAAGCATTAAAGCCTGTTTGTGCACAAGCACGTTGTTGATTTGAAAATGATGTTTGAGCACTTTAGAATCATTCACTTTTGCATGTGCATGAAACCATGGTGTCAGAGAATAAAAAGCCCAAAACGTTTGAAATAAAGAGTAGAGTTTGTTTGTTTATTTTATATGTTGAGCAGTGCATCAAGGGGCTAATCCATGCGATGTAGGAGAGCTGCAATGGGGCCGTGGTGTTTCTATCGAGAGGTTGCCTCCTATGTATGTGATTATCATGGTACTTATTGCCAATGTGTAAGGGTTCTCCCTCTGTGGAGTTTATAGAAAGAAAAACGTTGAACTACAAAACTATAAAACTATAAACGCATAGGTTAGGCTTTAGGGTAGTTTGTCCTTTAGCAGTAGATAGACGCTCCTCGTCTGCGAGGCTATGAGGGTGTGTTTGTCTATTATGAGCATGAGGTCCGGCTAGTGCCATAGCCAGTGCCAGCCCATTTCAGGTCCCATCATCTAGACTAGAACATAACCTTCCATGTTCATATTGACACTTCGAAATTCGTAGTAGGAGCTATGTTGTGCTAGCTTGGTGACCACAATCTAAACTATCTAGTGAGCTTTGCTAGTAGACAACTCATGGATATAGAAATGAAATACTCCACAATCAAATGAGAGGGGTTAGCCATGATTTTTACCATAAATAAAATTTGGCATTATCTTCTGGCTATGCTCTTTATTTTCTTTGTTGACCATCAATACTTTTTGTATCTAGTAAACAAACCTTGCGCTATAGAATGAATAGCTTGAATGTTACTTCTACTTCTCGAATTTGGCTTCTCCATTTTCGTTCGCAAGGGGAAGCAAACACTATACGGCTGATCATATGTCTTGCATACCCACGAGAGAAGCCTCTGGACAAGGCATTGGAGACGAATTGTCAGGCGCACATCTATTCACCCTATCTAGTGAAAGATATATGTTTAGAGCCGACTTGATGCCATATTGGGTAGACTACATAGTCCAAGTGCTTGAGCACAGACTACCTAACTGACCCATAAAAAAGGTCTGACCAAGGCAACTCATTCTCAAAATTCAACTCTATCAGTTAATAGCAAGCCAACTCTATTGGCTAGGGCAAGATGGACTCCTGAGGAGATGTGTGTGTGAACATGAAATGCACAATGCACTAGTTAAGGTGCACAAAGGAATTGTAGGAGGACACTTTAGCAAAGATGCGATAGCCCGCAAGGTGTTGTAGTCTCAAATGTGGTGGCCCATGCTTTTTTGAGATGCGGCACAATTCATGAAACATTGTGACGAGTGCCAACAAATGAAGGTGCCAGTTTGCAGGGACAAAATGGAGCTAAGTCCCATGATTGCAAGACAACCATTCGAGAAATGGGGGATTAACTTCATTGGGCCTATCAGTCCCGCAGCTCAATATTCGTAAGCCAAGTACATCATCGTTGCCACATATTATCTCACAAAGTGGGTGGAAGCTCGAGACACTAGGAAGAACGATGCACGAACCACTGTTAAGTTCATATGGGAGCAGGTAATCTCTCAATTTGGCTGCCCCATCAAATTTGTTAGTGATCAAGGCATGCACTTCATCAAATGAGGTGATTTCTCATTTCCTGTCCACCTTCTTGATCATCCATCAGAAATCCTCACCCTACTACCCTCAAGCGAACGGCCAAGCGGAATCAACATATAAGATTCTGGCAAATGTCCTAACCAAGGTAGTCTCTGCTTTGTGCAGCGACTGGGATAACAAGCTAATGGCAACCTTATGGGCCTATTGGACAGCCTATAAAGTGGCTATGGGATAGACTCCCTTCAAGTTGACCTACAAAACTGAGGCAATTCTACATGTAGAATTCTTCGTTCCTAGGTTGAGAATCTCTATTCAAGAGAGATGGAAGGGAAAGGAAGCATGGATGAAACATCTAGTTGAGCTAGAATGCTTATCGAAAACTTGACTTCTAGTCACCTACATTCTAATTTGCGAAAAGGCATGACACAAGAGCTAATTTGACAAGCACATCAAGCAGTGAGATTTCAAACAGGATGACTTAGTATTGTTGTACTTGGTCAAGGGACATAAGCAAAAAATGAAGTTTAGGGGGTTAGGACCTTTCAGAGTTTGCACCATAAGTTGAATCGATAATATAGAACTCAAAACCCTGGAGGGTGAGGGCATATGCTTCTTTAATGACAGCAGGGTAAAGAAGTACTATCCTCCCACACATCCACCACACAAACCCCTCATGCTAGAAGCCCGTGTCAATATACGAGTAGCCACCATTACAGATATTGAAGATGAGGATGAGGAAGCTATAGCTCTGGCACCTACGCATGACCATTACAGTCCAGCAGACACATGCCATTGATGCATTGATCGATGAGAGTGCTGACTTTAATATCATAACTCACGATCATCAGACTCAAATTGGCAAACCATAGTTACATCCCACTAACACCAAACTTAGTCCATTTGGAGATCGATCATATGCACTTCTAGGAAAGTGCAAAATTATAGTCTCTATCGAGTTTGAAAGCTTGCCCATGATCTTTTATGTGTTGCCAAACATGAAAGATGCAGGCATGGAATCGCTGGTAGGACAAACCTTTAATAAGCAAGCCCACTGTAATGTCAAATAACAGTCACAATGTATTCACCTGGCCATCGGCAAAACATACTAATCATCATAGCCTTCAATAAGGGCTGCGACTCCATCACACTCCGCAAAGGCACCGATAGAGAAACCCACCATCAAGCCCAAGGAGGGGGGTCATGATTTATCACTACCCACCAAACCTTAGCACCCAACAAAAAGCCGACCACAAAGCTAAAACCCTTGAACACCAGTTCAAATGGGTACCAAAACATCCAAGACCACCACCTAGGAGCACCCAACCATGAGCTCTCAAGGCTAGGAACCTTCCCTTGAAACCTAGGAGGCTAGAAGAAACTACAGGCATTGATGAACAGTTCAGCCGTGATGGGTCCCCACCAAGACCTTATTTTAAGCGCAAGGCTATTATGAGGAAAATATTTGTATTTGGGTACCTAAAGCCAAGACAGCCAAGGACACTACTCAAATGCCACCCTCAAGCTTGACCACATGAAGCATCAAGATGAATCAAGCATTAGCACCATAAAAGCCTCTGACTATAGGGCCCATTTCCCTTCCAAAACCTAAACTAATCGAGACTCAACAATTTATGGACCCAAACCGCAGTTAGCTACTCCTAAACCGACTCAACCTTGCCCTGCTAGTACCCCAACCATCGCCCAAGCATCTAATAGCACCGCACCCACTGCACTAGCCACACCTAGTGCACGAAGGCCACAACCCTAGCCAGAATTGCAACCAGAGCTGCACCTATCAACTCTGCTGAACTATCAACCATTCCAACCAAACCTTAGCCACCTACCGGCCTTAGACCCTCTTACCAGTGGTGATCCATTCTAATCTTGGCCACAAACTTAGCTGAGAATACCGGCAATGACTTGGTTGCTTGTCTTAGATACTTGAATGCCACGTTTACCATGCTTTGCTAAAAGCTAAGATCAGCTAGACTTCGGTCTTTTGGACAAGCCTTTGGCAACCGAAATGCGAACGCTACCTTACTCATGGGAGGAATTTGAATTCATATTTATCAAAGCTTCACAGGTAGCCATCGAGGAAGTCATTGTCATTGGGCTTTCCATTCAACAAGCACACAAACAATGCCTTATCACATCTTATGACAAGAGCAAAGTCCTTGCCATGGACCAAGAAATTGAGGAGTTGAAGTAGCTCACTGACAACGACTCCTATTTCTTACACAAATGGTATGCTCTTTGACTTCAATGGAAACTAGAAGGATACCAAGTCATGACAAATGCTAAACAGAGATGTGTGATAAAAAAATAGATTATGACTCGACATATGTAGCTCCAACTTCCTGTAAGGTGTTCACCACCATTTGTAATTGATCCCTTGAGGACCACATTAGAGGGTAGCCCTATTTAGATTGAATCCTCACAAAAGAGGAGCTCCATATTGCTAGCTGAGTCGAATCTAGTGATTTCTTGCTCAATGTCCTCACTTACATCACACATGTCGGAATAAGACTGTGCGGCATGGACTAGTATGCTCACATGGAATACAACCCCAATTTTTATCCTTAGATCATGCAAAAGTAAACACCGTAACCATATGTGGAATTCCCTTATTCCCTTAACCTATAATCCTAGGAAGCATTCTTCGTGTTTCCACAAGGGGAGGGGGTAAGGTGGAAATAAGAATAAAACTCAAAGGCAAAGGAAAACAAATTAAAACCAATTCATGGTTAAGAAAAAAGGTCATAAATTTTGGAATGTGTGGATTGCTTGAGGGAGAAGTTTAATTCTATAATTAAGCATTTCAATTGCACAAGCATGTGATCTTTTTCCTCTGTAAATAATTGTTTTGAAAAGCACTAAAGGTGAACATGGCTTCAGGCACCCAACATGGCAAGCCAAGAGAAAGCCAGCAAGTTGCCATTTTCAAAAGAAGAGCAAGCAAAATATGGCCTTTCCGTGGAAACAAGGGCCTTTAACTAGTTCAAGTTCAGGCATGTCTTGAACTTGGAGGATGTTGCCATGGAGGAACAAGCAGTGAAGTAGATTGTCGAACAATGCCATCTGCAAAAGTACATGGAGGTAGTTAGTCAAGCTATCGACTACAAGAAGTGTGTAGAATTCCTTTGGACTTTCAACAGGAACCGCGGCACCATGATAATGTGGGAAAGAGAAGAAGCCTACCAAGTCTAGATCAAGTTGACCCTAGAGTTGGTGGTGAAAGCATTGGGCATAGCCAATAAGGTGGAAAGGCGGTCAAAGAGAGATGTGTATGCCATGTTAGGAATGGACAAGGTGATGGTCCACACAAATGATGGCATCAGCTTGGTAGACATCCCTAACCCCGAAGTCCAAATACAGGAAAAAATGGTGCACACCTTGTTCTCCAGCCAAAGGTACAATGCATTAATGAGAAGAATCAATGTGCCAATGCTAGAGAGCATCACTGCCAAGTCTTTCGATGAGGTGAACCTAAACGGCTTTGTGAGGAAGATGATAGAAACATTGGTGAAAGCATTAGCCACCACTAGTGGATGACGTGTAGGTGGAGAATCCTTGGCCTCCAAAGCTCGAAAGTCATTGTTGTCAAAGGCCTCCACCATTATGTTCGATGGGGTCTTGACAACCCTCATTAGAGAACCTTGGCCATAACCGCGCAGCCACATGGCTTCACTTCTATGAGGAGGGTCTCATCACTGAGGAGCAATACAACCGGGCTATGAGGAATCGACAGCCAAAGGAGGTATGTTTTTCTTACTTTCCTATTAAAAGTATAGCTAATTATAACTTTTTATTTACAATTGTACGTAAGCAACCTTGATCTTTTGTGTGTGTAGGCGAACCCCGATGTGGAGCATAGCGAGGAGGGGGATAGCGATGCTAGTAGCAATGGTGGTGCTAGCGAAGATGTTTCTTCTTCAGATTCGTAAGGGAGCACCATACCTCCTCTATGGCCTTGTTTCCTTGTATATTTATTATCCATCTTTGAGCCTACTGCTTGCGGCCATGCTTTAGGTCGCAAGCACTTAAACTCTCCATGTAAATACATTTTATATATAATGAATACATGGATTTTTGTTTTCAATTCTTGTACCTTCAGATCTCTGCAAGATCTAACTACTCAAACTCACTTTCAAATTCTCTTAATAACTCTATAGCCACAAGGCCCTAATTGGGTTGTAAAACCCACTCCTAGAAAGTCTTGTGGGTAATCAAACTAGTATCTTCAATGTAAAATTTTTCCTTGAATGTCTTCTTCAAAGCTATCCAATTAGCATCTTGCATGTACAATTTAGTAACTCAGGTTTTCAGTTCATGTTCAGTGACCCATACAAAATAATGGCTTCATACAAGTTGAGCCACCCCAAAGAACTCCATCTTTTGAGCATAGGTATGCAAATATGCAAATACATTTCTACCATTAAACAAATTCATCTCACCCTCTAATGCCTTTAGAGCATTCATCACAACAGTTTTTGTTTGAGCAAAAGCATGCATCACCTATTGTTGTCATTGTACTGCCTACATAAGTATGTTCATATTTTACACTCATTACTGCAAAACATCACTAGAAATTGTGCTTGAAGGTTCTCCCATCATGTCTTTCCTTTTTATAACTTTTTGCATTGGGTTTACCAATGTCAGAGGGGTTTTAGTCGAAAAGTTGTATCCACCGAGGATCAGAGAGAAAAGGAAGTAGAGAATAGGAAATAGAAGAGAAGAAAAAGAATAGGCAGGGGATTCAAATCTACCAAAGCCTTTACACAATATAAAGACAAAGCTTAATGATTCAAAGCACAATGTATAGATAAAACTTAAGAAGATAAACAAAATCCTTGTCTAGGATTACTCGAAGCAATCTCCAAGCATTAGATCTCCTAGAGCTCCTTGGTAGACCATAAATGCACACCAAGCACTAGCTTCTTCTCTACTATTCAGATGGAAAATTTAATGGTTCCGTTGGCTGTGAAAGGGGAGTAAAACACTGGGATACCTTATCAGAATTCTTCGAGATCGCTCTTTCTTCTTCTTCTTAGTCCGAAATTCTGTTTGTTGCTTGAAAACTGTGATCGTGTGTTGTGCGAATACAAAAGCCCTTCTTTTGTGCATGAGATCTCCCAAACTAGATGAAAAGTAGCTTGCTTTTTGCATATCACCCTATTCTAGAAGTTTTCTATACCTTTTTAGGATATTTACAAGAAATAATATCCAAAATATAAAAAATAGCTAAAATTATCCAAAAATCCCATGGTTTGAAACCATCCATACTATGGAAACTAACACTAATGACTAATATGGCATTGACTCTCTGGATCAATAAGAAACCCAAATGATGATGCACTCTAGGGTTTTTCACACTATTATGTCCGCATACCAGCATGACAATGGGACTTATTGCGAGACTGTCCACGTGACTGAGAATGAGACTACTGAGAGTCTCGTTCTACTTTTCCATTGTAATGACAAGTCAATGAGGACTTACGGCTATGGGACTTACTACAAGATTGTCTATGTGACTGAAAACAAGTTTGTTAAGACTCTCTCTTCCATAATGGTCATTACCACTCCTACCATGATTACCTCTAACTATCAAAGCATGAGAGGTGCGGGAAGCATTGATATTCTTTCTATTAATCTCTCCATTCAAGAGTACATCCTCTACATCTTGTAACTTTAGCCCATCAATAGGCATATTTACACACATAGCAATATGAAATGTATCCCATGTTTCAAGCAATGTAACCAAGAGAAACAAAGAGGAAAGATTACCCTTGAATTCAATCCCTTGCAAAGAAAAATAGCTTAGAGTAGAATGAAACTCATTTAAGTGGGCTGACATGGAAGTGCCCTCCTTTATGCAAAGGTCAATGAGTTTCTTCAACCAATACATCTAAGAAACAGGGCTCCACTTGTCATAAACATTACAAATCTTATCCCATAAGTCCCATGCGGAATGCCCATTAGAGACAACACTATAGAAAACTTGCCTAAGAGGAATAAAATGATGGTGGATTTATGTAGCTCATCCAAATCAGCCCAATCCTCGCCATCAATATGCTTGAGCTTGATAGCCTCATGTTTCAAAGGCTTAACCTACATTTTTTATACTGAGAACAATACAACTGTCTCAGCAAATATAGAAGTGATGTCAACACAATACTTGGAGAAAAATCAGTGTGAGGGATCATAAAATCTTCATGAGAACTCAAGCCAATCGACGAATATAAAGATGATTGTAGTACTACTGCCAGATGTTGTGACTGAGGACAATACAAATGATAGCTCTACTACTAGGTAGCACTCAAGATGCCAATAAAAGGATTGGTCAAAGGGATGCTCGAAGGATCTAAGAGTCAAGCATCGAATCCTAATTTCCCTTCAATGCTTGATCCCTTCACTTCTATTCTCTTTGATTGTGTAACCCTTAATCTCCTCGCTCCCTTCCTTATATATATTGCAACCTACTACAACATTATCTCTGCCCATGTGCCATATTAGATAGTTTTAACTACTTATGTACCTATCAACTCATTAATGCATTGGTGACTCCTAGCTTTAAAGGCTACTAACTTCTGTTGCCTTTAACAAGCTTCACTTTTTACGCACTTATAGTGAGAAGTAAAAATGTGAAAACAATATTAAT
The DNA here is from genome assembly GCF_053477565.2 of Lygodium microphyllum. NCBI lineage: Eukaryota > Viridiplantae > Streptophyta > Polypodiopsida > Schizaeales > Lygodiaceae > Lygodium > Lygodium microphyllum. Next base: position 44,289,067 of record NC_141152.1, read on the forward strand.
AACTATGATAGAGACTCACAAAATCTTAATCCAAGTCTCGTGGGCAATCTTGTAGTAATTCCCATGGTCATAAGTCCTCTTTAACATGCCATTATTGTGGGTAGCAAGATCACATTAGGCCACAATGAGAAAGGCAAGTAGGAAGTGCAGGAAAATGCAAAGTCCACTATGATTGTCCCTAAGTCCAACATGAAGATACATGAGATAAATGCCTTGGAGTACAATTTTGATGATTACATACTTGTTGATTTATCCCTTCATGCTACTCAATTGACCAATACTCTATCTTTTTACTCTATGTTGGCTTCTCAATTCAGGGGCTTCATTTCATAATTCCCCACATCATTATTGATTTCATAGCTACTATATTGTTATGAGTTCTCTTAGGCTCAAAGATAATATTGTATTGGATATCATTGATATAAGTGATGTTAAAAGTTTGGTATTTGTGCTCCTTTTGTGCTTCATGATGTACGTCATGTCCTATCTTTGACTAAAAACCTTATCTTAGCTAGAAAATTGGATGATGATAGGTACCATGTCTCTTTTAGTGATTTTTCATCATGGAAGATCACTCATGGTAATCTTGTTTTTGCTAGAGATGCCAAGGTTGGCAACCTCTATCTCTTGCTTGTCTTTAGGTCTGTTGGCCATGTTTTTGCCAATCCTCCAATGTATCTTTATAGTATCATCACCTTATTAGGCATATGTCTTTAAAAGAAATGAAAGTACTTAAAGTACTTTGTTACATTTATATATGATTATTTGCATAAGGTTTGGGACTATCCTATTAAGCAAAACTTGTATATTTTGCCTACATTTCAACATTCTTGCTATGGTTGAGAACCACTCTAGACATAGGCTGAAATGCCTATAATCTAACAATGGAGGTGAATATGTTTCTAAGATATTTGAGCAACTTTTTGATGAGGGGGGTATTAATAAGCACGAGTTGACCACACCATACACTCCACCCCAAAATGGTGTTGCAAAGAGCATGAATAGGACTATTCAAAAAATAATTCATAGTATGCTTACTAGAGTACTTTTGGACCAAGGCAATCACTACTACCATGCATCTCATAAGTAGATCAATATATACTACTCTTAGTAGACTTAGAGTTATATAGAAGGTATGGTATGATAAACCTCCCTCATATGCACACTTGAGAGTCTTTAGATGTGAGGCTTTCTATCATATTCCCAAATACAAGTGCAATAAGTTGGATCCAAAGTCCATCAAATGCATCTTTCTTGGATATGGTGATATAGGTGAGATGGGCTATCCCCATGGGGATTCGCAAGCTTGGAAGTTTATCTGCAACCATGATATTATATTCCATGAGAAAAAGATGCATATCAGAGTAGAGCAAGTGATTAAGGTATGCATGATGATCTTTTAAGAGGAGCCTCTTGTTATAGTATAGCTAACCCTAGTTAGATAGAATGATGCAACTGTTGATAATATAGTGGTCCAAGTTTCACTTGTTGCATGATACTATATGTTGGGGTTAAAGGTACTTGTACCTATGCCACCTTGTATTTACTTCACAAACCATGATTGCACACCTATACACTAGAAGTGGTGGGTGCCCATCACTGTCACTTTATTCATTATTCTATTGAATAAGGGAAGGTCATGCACATTGTGACTATTGGAGTTTCCACATCTTATGTGTCTCTCTCTTGCTCTCTTACACCATCATCTATAGCTCGTGCCTCTCTTACTTTTTCTTGCTTGTGCTTCTATTCGGGCTTCTCTCTTCAACTGGTATGAGGGCATTGATTGAGGAGCTTCACCCACCACCAATGATAAAAGAGGTAGAGCCAGAGATAGGTAGGGAGAGTTAGTTATTACAAAACAAGAGAGTTAGAGAGAGAGAGAGAGAGAGAGAGAGAGGGCTAGAGATAGGTAGGGAGAGATAGAATAATAAAAAAAGGAGATATAGAGATTGTGAATATAGCAATAGAGACATATAGACATATATAAATAGAGTTTAGAGAGATATAGAGGTAGAGAGAGAACCCCTAAGTTCTTTCCCTTGAATAACACTAGGCATAGGGCCTTTGAATGACCATTGAGCTATTGGCGATATTTAATGTTATGAAGCTACCTTAGTTTGCAATGATGGGGATAATTTCAAGTCAAGTGGATAAAGTAATAGAAGAGGGGGGGAGAGAGAGAGATGGTTTAAAAATAAGGTGATAAATATTTAAAGAGAGGGGGATGATAAAGAGGGGCCAAGGAGAGAGATGGTTTTAACTACTCATTTAATCTCCCTCTTTCTATGGTAATGTGAAATGAAATATCTTTGCATATCCACTCAATAGAATGATATCCTTATATATTGGATTTTGGCAGCCTAGTAATAGTACTATTTTAAATGTCATTTATAATAAAATATTTATGGATCACAATCAACTTAAAATATTTGTTTGATGAACTAGAGATCAGGCTGTGGTGGCTAGGGGGAAATCTCCATTATTTCTTTGTTTTCTATTGCTAGCAAGAACATGGCTCAAGAGATCACTATCTATGGGCCTCTAGAGCAGCAAAAACTAATATTATTGTCTCATAAAAAATTGTACCAATTAAGCTTTCCACCTTTACAAGTACTTTTAACCTTCAAGGAAGTTCTTTCGCTTTGGTGCCACTTGGTTTGGATAAGACACTGTGAAAGTAGAACCCTCAATTATTCATGGAGGGGAAGATGGGTACCTTCTAGATGGCGATATGTATCAATTCTACAATGTGAATAATAGTGTTGCAAGTGCCTTGGAAGAAGAGGTGGAGATAAAACAAGATATTTATGCTCGGTCTATTGAAGGATTCAACAACATCTTTGACCTTATCAAATGCTTGCCTATTAGTAGCAACTTGCGTTCAAAATCATCTGCATGATATCATTGAGGTATACCTAGATTACTTTTGTGTCTATAGCCTAATCCATGAGTGTTGGGGACACTTGGAGGAGTTCTTTGACAGATGTCAAGAGTGCGGGATTTTTCTCAACCTCAACAAATTCATCTTTGGATTCTCTTCTTTAGGAGTTCTTTTGGGCTATATTGTCTAAATGGATAGCAACAGACCCTGTCAAGATCAAGAAGATTATAGCTCTAATAGCATAAACCAACCCCAAAGAGTTAAGGGGATTCGTTGGCCATGTGGGTTAAGGGGATTCAAAGAGTTAAGGGGATTCTTCAAGCCCCATTGCATAAGCTTCTGAGGAAAGATGTAGAGTTTATGTGGATTGCTAATTGTGATGAAGCATTCAACACTCTAAAGTAGTGTCCGATTGAAGCACCTATCTTGCAACCTTCTGATTGGATGAACAAATTCCATGTGCACACTGATGCATCTGTCAAAGGGTTAGGAGTAGTACTATGTCAAAAAGGTTGCTCAATGTTTGTTAGTCCAACTTATTTACTATGCAAGCCATAAGGTCACAGATTGAGAAAGAAACTACACAATGATGGAGCTAGAATGCCTCACAATGGTGTTTTCCTTGGAGAAATTCCGACACTACCTATTGTCGACGCACTTCAAATTTTATGTGGACCATGAGGCCTTATCCTTCCTAATGAACAAATCATATGTGAAGGAAAGAATGATGAGATGGCTCCTTCTATTTTAGGAGTTTGACTTTGAAGTGGTGACCAAGCCTAATCACTCCCATGTAGTATCAAGATGGCTTCATTAAGCATAAGGACTTTAAGGAAGGTGACTTAGTCTTGGCCTAAGAATCAAGATTTGGCAAAGTCCTAGGAAAACTACAATAGCACTAGATGGGCCCCTACAAGATACTTTATGTCAACCCTAACAACTCTATTCAAGTGTAGGCTGTCGATGCTTCTAATGATCCCTTCTTGATTAATGGCTATGACCTAAAGAAGTATTACCCTCCCTGGGAATCGTAAAAATCATCGTTGATATCCCCTTCATCCCTTGCACGTTGACTGGCAAGGCTTTGCCTATTGCTCCTGATAGCCCCTTTGCTTATCCTAATGAGGTGGCCTCATTCTTCTAGTCCCTTGCAGTCACCTTCCCACCCCTACCTTGCTCCCTTCTTGTCTGATCCAACCGAGGTGGTGAGGATGGTTCTAATATATAGTATTCTCACCATTTTCCTCTTAGAAATAATTTTTTTTAAGAGAATATATATATAGGAGAAAATGACTTTGGTCCTTGTCATACGAACCTATTCTTCGAGGAAAGGTGGATACACCCTCAAAATTAGGGACAAAAGAAGAAAAAAATAAAATCAAAACTATTATGGGAGAAAAGAAAGCAATTCCCTATCATAAAACATGCCTCTTTCCATGAAAAGGTGGCAAACACCCTTGGACGAGAAGTTAGCTATGGAAAAGGTTGTAATACCCTGCAGTCTTCCAGATTAGTTGATTCTTCAGTTGACCTTCCAGGATGAAGTTTCGAAGCCACCTCCCTTGGTGTGCTGTATCCTACAACTCCATTAGTGGATCTGACTCCTACAATAGACGACATCTCTTACCTATACAAATCGAAAGTCCAAATTTGTAAGCTACCTCACTGGGTATGCCTCTTCATTAACCAATACAAGTCGACATCATCAACCAAATGAAGTTGAATTTCATCAACAATCCTTTGAGTGATGTGAGCTTTCATCCTAACTGGATGGGGATGTGCATATGGGCTACCCTCTGTATTTATCAGACAAGTGTGAGATAGAGGGTGGGATGAGTGACGAATCTTTTCCCTTTAAATCCAACAGAGAGGAGAGATGTGTGAATGGAGAATTGCACTCATGAATGCCCCATCAATGCACAAAGCATGATATGTTCCTGTGGTGCACGGCACTATAAGGCCTCCTGGCCTTCCTCGCACCGTATGTCGGCACAGTGCGGGATGCACTACTACACCATCAATTGCGCACAAGGCATACAACCTTCACACAAGTGACGGTGAGGATTACATCAATGGGTGTGAGGAACTTGGTTGTCCTCTTGTATTCATCAATAGAGTGTGAGCAAAGCGTGATTGATTTCCCTTTCATTAACTGAGAGATGAGGATTGAGTGACATTATGAAAATTAACATCATGTACATTTTTGTTTTCTATCCACACACGAGATGAACCTCCACCATCACTACACACATTACTCTATTTGGTGCATTGTATTACAAGGCACTCTAGCCTTCCTTCTCACAGTTGTGGTGCTAGATAGGTTGGGACACACTAGCTCACCATCAACTGTGCATGCTCGCATACTCCTTCTGAATCATCCTTCTTTTTGACTTCTAAACTGGGTGTGAGATACGTGATTTTAATCATTTTCCTCGAGTGATGTGAGCTATGGGGCAATTGACTGATCTATCATTCCAACATGAGTGACTGTTGCGATTGAGTGATATATACCTCGCTATCGATAGCCTATCAGATCTTCATCGACAATACTACCTCCCTGGGTGATGTTGCATGGTCCATGCCATGTCACAAGCATGCTATGGTGAGCCTTGGTACCTCTTGTCGATGACTTTGACTCCTTAGCACGTGTCAACAATCTACATCAACAAATTGAATGGACCGAGTGTTTCTAACCCTACCTCTTGCGTTCATTTTTTGTGCATATCATAGTTTAAGTATGGGGACGTATGGATATGGGTTATGGTCATGTGTTAGGTCCCCTATTGATTAGTCAACCTAATCTATTCACGTCTTAAGTGTGGGGATGAATCCATATATATCTTGATTGCATACATTCGTGAACACCTTGTTAATTGATCCTTACATGATACCCTATTTTTTAAATGCCTTTTTGAGGTCCCTTACCCACCCACCCTATTCTAGCCCATTTCTGTGGTCTTACCTTGCCCTTTTGGTTATTTTATCATTTGGTTGATCCTCTATGTGAACGCACCCTACATTCACCGAAATTATAATCTATCCTTATAGCCATGTTCATCTCTTTGAATGGGCTACTTTTCCTTTTTATGGCCCTCAGTTCTGAGCTATGATTCATGAGATATAAGTTTTTGAGGAATTTTATGTGATTAGGATGTGTTTCCATGCGAATGCACCTTTTTTGAACTGAAACTATAATTTGATGTGATAGCCCTAATCCTTTGCTTTTCCTAGACATTTTTCTTTTTACAACCCCTCTTTTTGATGTACGGATTGGCCATTATTTATTTTTGTGTATTTGCAGGTTTATTTTTGCGCAATTTTTTATTTTTTAAATATGAACACGCTCTTTTATCATGCACATCGCATTCTGTTTGGATAGCCTCAAGCTATTAGTCCCCCTCAAACATCTTTCTTTTTTTTTCCCCCTCCTTTCAACTGCCTGATTTTTTGTTTATAAATTTTTAATTGTGTTTTCACCATGTAAATGCACCTTTCTTCCACCCGAATCACATTCTTACTTGACAGCCATGTTAGTCACCATTCCTCGAACATTTTTCCTTTTTGTTGCCCCTTATTCCAACTTACCAATTGTTTGAAATCGATTTTTTTAGGGTTTTCAGGTGTGTTCTTCTTGTTTTTTCCATGCAAACCATCCCATTTGCCATCGAAACCATGTTTCAATTGAATAGCCCTATCCCACTTGTCCATCGGAATATTTTTCCTTCTTGCTACTTTCCATTCTGACTTTTTGATTTTTTGTTACTAATTTTGTATTACGTTTTCGAGTTTTATTTATCCATTTTTTCCATGTGAACGGATTCTATTCTCATCGAAGCTACATTCTAACATGACAAGCCTGTTGAACTCCTCATTATGGACAATTTTCCTTCTCCCACACTTCGTTCCACTTGATGAATTTTGCAAATTTAATTTTTGTGTGCTTTTTAGTTGTCAATTTTTCATCTTTTTCCACGTGAACCCCCTATTTACTGTCACATGCACTCAGCGTGTTGTCCATGCCATTCCTCCCATCACCCTGCCCAATTTTGCTTTTTACAACATGTTCATCCGATACTCGAATCCCTTCAAATTAATTTTTTCGTCCAATTCTTTATTATTCAACCTCTCATGTCGCGTACTCATCCAATTTTTGCCTCGAAACCCGTGCCAAGTGTTCATCGTGTCGGAATTGGCTGCCCCGAGTTCTCTCCCATTCCTGTCTATTCTCGTCAACACAATGTTTTTTACCCCTCACCGGCGTTGGTGCGCGAGGCGAGGGCATGCTTTCATGTTTTTTTTTAACACAATTAACAGAATAATTTTGAAGCTCCCCCCAATCATCTCGTTTCCCCCCTCCCCTCTTTCCTTCTCTCTCTTCCCTCTTTCTTTCTGTCTCCTCAACCCTCCTCTCTGCGTCCTTCTCCTTCCCTCCCATCTCCTCCCTCTCCTCCTTGCTTTCTCTTTCCTCTTTCTTCCCTCCCCTCCCACCACTTTTTCTCACATCTCCTCCCTCTCCTCCTTGCTTTCTCTTTCCTCCTTCTTCCCTCCCCTCCCACCACTTTTTCTCCTCCTCCTCCTCTTTCGCCAAATCATCTCTGCCGCGCCACGATTCACTACCGCAACCACATCGTTGCCTGGACACCATGGGCGCCGCCACCCGCCGTCGTCATCACGCCAAATGCTCCGCCCGACTGCCGTCTGCGCCGTCATCATGGCGCTCCCTCCTTCTCATCTACCTCCCCTCTCCCTTCCCCTACCGCCCCACCCACTACTCCCCCACCCTATCCCCTTGCCTACCCGCCCTACCTACTAGCCCAAACCCCACACCCATGACCAACCCCCCTACCCAAACCACCCCCCCTATCCGAATGCTTCAAATCCATTCACAACAAATGTGACATGAAATCTAAAAACCAAATTTAAAACACAGTCCAACACAATTTTCAAAATTCTAAGGATTCAAATACCACATAAAATAAAAATGAAAAATGAAAAAACAAAAAATTTAAATTTAAAAAAAAACAAAAAGAAGAGAAAACACAAAAAAAACCCAACACATGATCCACCCAAGTGACAACCTTCCTTGTCTCCCTTCTTTTTATTTTTTTAATCAGAGTATTAGTATCAGTTTCTTCATACCTTACAAAAGGCCGATTGTCACTTAGTCGACCTGTTGTTTTCGTACGTGGATTTTTCTATTCTACGGCTTGTTTGGACGTGGGATTTTTCATTCAAACCTTGTGGATGTCCACACACCACCAAGTTCTTTTTCTTTTTCCCTCTTCATATACACCATAACACACATATAACTGTAACTAAAAATCAACCGACCGTTGCACCCACCAAATAAACATAATGCATCTCATAAATTTTTAATTAAAAGAAACCAACTGTTAATCTATAAAAGGAATCCCATCATTGCACATGCACATAACACCACAGCCCACTTAATTTTTTAAATTAAAATCCATCCACTGTGCACATACACATACACTACACAGACATTTAATTTGTAAATAATAATGAATCCCCCCCCCCCCTCGAAAGTCACGCATGCATGCACTTTATGCCACAAATAATCTAATTTTTAAAAATGAAGTCCAATCCAATCAAGTCAGTCTAAGTAAGGGTTGGGATGCGAATACAACTCACCATGGATTAATGGGATAATTTAATAATGAATTGTAATTAATTTGTCATCTAATAAAAATGACTTATGTAGTTTTCACCCACCCACTTCATCGCACCATAGGTATACACCATACACTTATGGGGATTGGGGTTTCTTGGTTAAAGACATCGGCCTTATCAATATGTATTTATTTTGATGATCCAAGTCTATAGTTCAATCCTGATTTTTGGACTATGTCTAGGATACGGCATGCGTGGCATTTTTCTTTTATTTTGATTGCTTGCCTACGGGGTTTTCGAGTGCATGTCTGTCTACATAGCATGAAGCTTTTAGTCGAATATGTGTGTAGGTCATGTCAAATTTTTCGTAGGATGTGGACTACTTGGTGAGGCTTGGTCTAATCGAATTAGTTTTTTGTTGTTGTTTGATTTCCTTGTTATCTGTCTCAGTGGTGGTATGTGTGGATTTTGCAAGAATACTTTTGCCTTTTCCTGGTTTTTGTGTGTATGGGTGATCCAATGTGGTCTAAATGACATCTTCTTCCACACCCCCGCTTATGCTTCAGCATGTAGTATCATTACCAATCCACGATTATTCTCTCCTTTTGGATGATGATTGTTTTTGCAATGCTAGTTTTCATCTATTTGTGGCCTTTAAATTCCCTCCAGTGGGATGCGAAGCTCTATTACTCTTTTTTGGATACTTACAAGAAGCTTTCGGGCTTGGTTTATGGTGGCCCTCAGTCCTGTTTATACCCTATTACTGTTAACAAGGCCATGTTCCTACCTTTTGTAGCTTTCCCTCTACCTAATGGTAATCATTTATTATCCACTGCAGAGATCATTGCCTTGTTACAGAAGAAGACCTATACTCCTTTGGTAAGCAAATAAGGTTGTCACCAGTTCAAAATTATCACTGGTACATATTTCCTCTCCCTTATGGAAGCAGTTATGCCAATTCCTCTAGGATCCAAGCCTACATCCAAGTGTTTGTCCCAAGAACTATTCACTGTGTTTGTCAGAATCCTTGAGAGGGTTAAGCTTAATTGGACAACCTTTTTGTTGGCTAAAATGGATCAACATTTTCAGCATGTAATGAAGGGTCAACTCATTAATGTTTCCTATGGGATTTTTCTACAAAAGATCATTCAATTGGTACCTCTCCGAGGTGGCATTCTTGTGCCTAATCCTGCTCCATTTCTGTAGCAGTCTCCTTCTTTATGTTCCTTCTCCTCCTATGCAAGCTAATTCATATTTATCATATGTATGCCCTACTCAAAATCATTCAAAAGAACTGCTACAAAAAGGGTTCTTCTAATCATGTCCTTGTTCCAACCCCTGTGGTACAGATTCTGATACCTAAGGTGTCTGGTAGCTCCCTTCCCTCATTCATGTCTTGTACCAACCTCTTTGCAGTACAATAGGAATGACAGCTGGATACACAGATTCCTCCTTCCTTGCAAATAATGCTTTCTAGATCTATACTTTCGAAGCTAGTTTTTGGTGTTTAGTCTGCTTTGGAGACCTCTATGACCTCCTATATTCAATCAATCTATACAGGACTGTACACCTCATTGCAAGACAAAGTGAACTCTTTAACTAGTTAGCTTAGCAAGGCTTTGGAGAATTTAGCTTTTGAGAAGGCTTCTTTGAGTGATATCCATAAACAAATGACTACAAGCTATAGCTTTGATGGATTCACAAAAAGCTACATTTAAGGAATTAGAAACCAAAGTTGCCACTTTAGAAGAAGAGAACGTGTCTTTGACCAGTGAGAAAAATGCAAATGTGTTGAGGAAATGATAGAATTAGCTCATAATCTTGGTATAAATGAGGGCCAATTGCAGCATTCCCAAGAAACTATAGAGTCGCAGAAGAAGCTTATTGAAGAACTTAACTAGAAAGTTGCTACTCTTTATGTTCCTCCTCCAGCCTCGATGATGTCTTCTCTGCTGTTGTCTTCTAAGGAAGAACTAGATCAGTTGCAATAGAAAGCTAAATTGTGTGATGGGTTCTTTACTAAGATATAGCATCTTCAACAACATATGAATTGTGTTCATGAAGATTTTTTCCACTATGCTTAATTGGTGTCACCTCCACCATCCTTCTGGATTAAGTATCATCAGCAGCACTTTGCATTATACATTTTCTTGAGTAATGTGGACTTAGAATCTCTAGAGGTCAGGTGGAAAAACATGTGGTCTACAAAGTTACTCAAAGCAATGTTTGATAGATTTGTTGATGAGTTAATCTCTCATGAGGCCCAGTTATTATCTTTTATGTATCTTCAATGAGATCTACGCATTCCTAATGAGGAGGACATAAATCTTTCTCTAGGAGATGTGATTTAACATACAGTCATGTATATACATTTTGCTAAGATGACTTTGGTCCTTTGGAGGATGATGGTCCTGCGGATCCTCACCCGTCAATGGAGTGTCTTTGATAAGTTAGATATCCAACCATTGCGATCCCAAGTATTAAACCATATTGCTAACAATCCCTTATTCACTAAGGATTTATTTTTCTCTTTTGATTTTCAATGTTCCATCTATCCATATGATCCTCACAATATCCTATCTTATTCCCTACTTTCTTATCGATTACCCTTGTATATTGCCATCCTCACTTCTAATCCAAATAGTATCACTCTCTTATCTTTTACCCCTATAGTTTCCCTCTCAATTTTCAATTTTTACTACTTGCCCATTTATTGTTGATCCTACATCTTCGCCTACTCGTATTGAACTACTCCTATTGTCCCACCTATTCTCTCTATTTTTCTAGCAGGATCCCTTCAAAAAAATTTACTTTCTTTAACTTCTTTCCCATCATGGTTATCCCTTCAAATATCTTCATTTTATGATTTATCTTACCCACCTCTTCAATGTTCCCTTCTTATTTCCTTACCATCCCCATCTGACTATATTAGCCTTCCTCCACAATCAGTGATGATGGATACTTCTGGGCATGACAGTGATATCCTCTGTCCAATGACAGTGGACATTGAATGATTCTTTGACATGACCAATGTTTAATTGGCATATCATTCATGGGTCCTTGGACACTTGCACAATGTTCTACTTCTTATCTTCAATTTGCTAGAGCACATGCTCGTTCTGAGAATATCTCGATGGTACGCTTGGCGTCTCATTTTTGTTGATATCTTACTTTTATGCATAAATAGTCTCATTTGAATACTCAAAAGAGTATTCCGAACTTGACAATTAATCCTAATGAGGATGTGAGTGTTGCTCAGATGGATGTCGTGTATTATTTTGCACAAGCTTTTCCTACTAGGTTTATTATCATGTTGGAAAAGATATGTTGTTTTTACATTTTCTGTAGAATGTGCCTCTACATTTTGTGGATGAGAATAAGAGTCTAGAATGTCTCAAGCTGAGTATAAAGTTCAAGAAAAAATATCTTCATCCTACATAGCATGTGGATACTCTCTTGGTTGTATTGATCTTTTTAATGAAAATCTTTCTCTTTACTCTCTGTGTTTTGGGAGCATGTGCCATTTAGACTACATTGTCTTGTGTCTGTGTGAGTTCTATGTATGTCCTATGATGTATATGTAGTGTTTTATCCTTTTTGCGTAGAGTTCAAGATGAAGATGGAGCTGATCAAGAAGCTAATAGATGGTGGTTCGTGATTCTATCTGATGGATGGGTGCTTATTGCGAAAGCAACCTCTTATATCCTTTAAAATTTTGTCATGCTTTTCTCTTTCTAAGCTACGTTGATGGATAAAGGTATTTTTCTTTCATCGCAATCATTTATTAGATGTAGGTTATAAGTTTGGAGTCATGCTTGGTTTGTGTTTCCTAAAGTTGATGTGGAAGATCAAGTGATGAGCTATTATTTTAAACTTTTATTCTCTTTTTTCAAGGTCGTGAGGATGCTCCCTAATTAAGTGTAGGGATATGTTGAGCATTGATATGACTGTGTTTTTTGTTGTTTGTTGGATTTTTAGGTGATATTTGTAATATTTGTATAATGATTGATTGGTTTGGAAGTATTTGAGAGAGTTTTTGATAAGGTTGAATAGGTTTGAGAAGCTCATGATGTTTTTCAGTGGAGTTATGATGTGCTGAAAGGTTTTGTTGAGTGCTTGGTTGATTCTATTTAGCTTCTATTTGTTCTGCTTTCTTTCTATATGAGAGGTTGGAGTGATGGTTGATGGAGTTTAAGAGTGTTTGGAAGATTATTGAATGATTTTTTATGGTTTTGAAAGGTTTTTGTTGAGCTAAATGCTTTTTTATGACCTTTTGTATTGTATTGTAGACCCTCTCCAGAGCTTCTATATTGCTTCTATCTCTTTTCTATTTTTACTATGTGTGTCTCTATAATTGTTCTGTGGGATGAATGTGTAGCTTGGGAAATTTTTCTAATCTTTGGAAGAGATGAACACAATTTTAAAATAGCTCAAAGAAATGGAAGAAGTAGCTATTGAAGACTCAAGTAAAGTTTGAAGTGACAATGATACCATTGAGCTATCATGAAAGGACATTGTAGTCGCTCTGGTGGCCCTTCATATCAGACATATCTCTTGAGAGGGGTACCCACGACCAAAGAGGGATTATGGATGATTATTCATCATTATTCCGATGTACTATTGTGAGAGAGAATCTGTGAGAGAGAATGAGTGAGAGATAGCCAATTTTTCATGCAAAACAATGTATCTATGAGTGAGAGATCAAGAGAGAGACTATGAACACTATAAAGCTATTGAAGATGAATGCTATGTTATGATTTCCATTCAAAGTGGAGCATTCCTTTGTGTTCTCTTATTCTTTTGAATAAGAATATGAAGAATGTGTTGAAGTTTTGTTGTGGTAAATTCATGGGAGAATTGTTATATGATATTGTGTGAAGATTTGGAAGATTGGTGTTGTTTTTCTTCTTATAGTTGATTAAAATATGAAAAACATGCTTGTTGATTATACAAAATAGATTTTCTTACAGTAGTTTCCCTGTTTTTCTTGGTGTTTCTCTTGGGGATCCATGGATTGATAGTTGCTATGTACAAAAGTTGTTAGTCACCCATTGTGTAAAGGGATGGTGGCAGACTGCCCACTTCCAATATTCTTGTGTCCACAAACTAGGGACAATATGGGCAGGCATTGGCATTGTGTAATCAACTTCATTATATATCTAGGCATTTATACTCCATGTAAAATGACTATATAGCAAATGTTTGCAAGGCTCAACTTTGTCTTATAGGCTTCAAGGTACTACATGTGTGACTTTTCACGTAATGTATAAATAGTATATGTACATATAAACTTCCTTTGAACTCTATGGTACATCCATCTTTGATATGGTACATCCATCTTTAATAATGTGTAAAGAGTGTACATGTATAAAAATCCTCAAACCCCTCCTTGCCTAAACCCTGACCACAAAAAGGATCGTTAATACCCTCATCTCTAATCACTCTATGAAACCCTCAACCCTACCTAAAACCCATCAAGGGAGATTTGATGTCTCAAAAATGCCTTGTAAGAGATCCTAGAGAGAGAAATTATTTTTAAAAATAAAAAAAATTGGAGCTTTTAAAATTTTATATTTGGATAAATAAACATATCTAAAATTATTAAAAGGTCAGTATCATAATATCCTTGTGGCTTACATCAAACGTGAAAATATAGGCTGCCATAAAGATTTATTTAATGAAGATCCTACCTTGTATTGATAGAAGTGAAAGCAAACATTTAATTTTTTGTTTACCTTTCATTACCTCCCTCCATCCTCATTCTCTCTTTTTCTTCTTCTTCTCCTTGTTGGTTACTTACTCATTCTTTGACTTTTTTGAATTCACATAGATTCTTATTCAAAGTTGCAAATCACATCTTTAGCTATGGATCAATCATCCAATGATCCTTGTAACATTGGTAAAAGAGCTCTATATCATCTTCATGTTGAGCTAAAACATGAGTATGAACCAATCAGGAAAAGAACAAAAGAACACTATTTCAGAGTCTACAAAACATGTGTTTCGATTTGAAGGGAAAAAAATCTTGATCTTTGGTTGGATAGAAGTTTATACCCCAAATATCCTATCAAAAATAGTATTACTCCTTTTTATAATAGCTCTTCACAATATGGTTTATTAGTGATGGTTATAATGGATATTTAGGCTATACATTTAATCTTATTGTAGAGAAGGATATTCTTAAATTGAAGAAGCACGTTTTAACAAAACATAGATATAAATTGTTATAAAAACTACAAGATTGTCAACATAAGAATCATTTATTGGAGAAACACATCAAAACATACCAAAGGTTTACAAGTTGGTCATGTTATCAACTCGTCCCAATATATTGAGAAAATATCTTCATAGTAGCAAATACAATTCTATTTATCAAAACATAATAGACCGAGTTTCTATTCTAAAGAATTTTCACTTTTAGTCTTAAAGGTATGTTGTTTCATATTGACTAGAAAGTGTAGTCAACATGCTTTTGTAGCTCTTTGTAATTTAGGCTATAGCCTATGTCAAGACAAAAGTTTGCTACTCGTGAAAAAGAAAGATAATATGATACATATTTGTGTTATCAATAGATCTTAGATAAGGTAATTATTAAACTTGTCTTTCAATGTAAAAGAGTTGTATCTTTTTACTTGAGAAATGTTGAATATAGCTTTGCTCCTAATAGTATTTGAGTTACGGTGTTAATATTGTTTAGGTCTCTTCTTCAACCAAATATAAGTGAGAGAGATGCTGCATCTAAGTGTTATTATTATTTCTTGAGAAGAAGAAGTTTAAAAAAGTAAAGAAATAGTACTTTGATTCTCTTATTAGGCATCATTCTTTGGATTCTGAGCTAGTGCAAAAGACTTTGATTAGTATATATTTTAGTTGGGATACATGTACATAAATTTTCTAGCTAATGCAATCAAATATGAAACATGATAAGATATGAAATTATTTACTTTTAAGGCCATTTATGGTGAAGAATATCATATAAAGAGTCAATGACAAGGTGATGGAAGTTTTGGGTGAGCCTTTCCATATCAAGGCCAACTTCAAGAGTAAGAAGAAAAATATTTTTTACAATGAATTTAACAACATTTTCCTTGA
This sequence comes from Lygodium microphyllum, assembly GCF_053477565.2. NCBI lineage: Eukaryota > Viridiplantae > Streptophyta > Polypodiopsida > Schizaeales > Lygodiaceae > Lygodium > Lygodium microphyllum. The sequence continues at coordinate 44,304,674 of NC_141152.1, forward strand.
TATACCCATCCTGTAATGTTTGATTATTAGATTCTATGATGTCTTTAGAAGAGGTACAAAGCTAGGTTTGCAATATTAAACTTGATTAAATGAGATTTTAAAGTGTACAAAATATGAAAGGGTCTCCATTACTTTGATGAATATAGCACTTTCATCAAGTCATTGTAGTGATTCAATATTGTTCAGCATTCAATCTTAATACAATATCTGATGGTTAGGAGCTTTTAAAGTAGACACCAAGGATTTTGATATATTGTATTGGGTTTTCCATCAAACTTTAATACTTGATGTGACTAAGAGCCAACAAGCAAGAAAAGAGCTATTTATCGAGGGATTTAGGAACAACAAGGTCAAATGACACATAATTGGTGACTTAAAGATACTTGCATGCATGTACAATGTGTCTAAAGGAGCAAACTTTAGATATTGCTACCTATATTGTGTATCCCTAACTGCACAACTGAGCTCAAGCAACTAGAATAGAGCTCCCTCCAATGTTGAGATGTCGAGCTCTACATGAGTTAGCATCCACTACATGCCTTAGTGATGTGGTAGGATATTATTCACTGGTATGTTAGATGAATGATATGAAGATATGCTAGTGATACTATAGTTGGACTATACTCACATAGTCCACCCTTAGTTATGGTACACTTATCATATCACCTTTTCTTTCATTAGCGGATTCACACTTAGTGATTTTGTGTACATACAATGTGGTACTTTCATATTAGTATTTTCCATCTTGTAGACTTAGTTCTTTTATGTGAAAGAAGCTGGAAGAACAAGAAGAACATTTTAGCCCTATCTCTCTATGTGCTCAAGTCTCCATTCTTTTGTATGTGTGCTCTTTGGTTCCTTTATCTATCTCCCCTTGTTTGTTTTCATGGTATTAGAGTTGTCCCATGGCTACATGGAGCTTGATTAAAGAGGCTAAGCTAAAGGCATTAGAGTAGAAAGCAAGCAAGCAATGGGTAAGAAGCTCTTCCGCCTTACTCAATTTGTCTTGGGTTGTAGCCACAAGAGGCTCTTACAGGGCTGCAATCTTCGATTATAATGAAACTTAGTGAGCATGAAGAATAGTGTATATACTATACACTAGCCCTTTAAGTTGTTCTACCATGACTTTTGGCATTTAAGGTCATTTCGGCCTCCATTCTGGACCTGTCCGACAACAATTTTTGGGTATGCTACAATGTCAGCAGTTTATAGGTGCACAAGTTACAGATCTCAAATCTGTAAGGTTTTGGGTCTTATCATTGGTTGGGGGTAGCGTGCCTGCTCAACAATTTGCTTTCTTGTCATTGGTATCAAAGAGCTACTCAATAATTTTTCTTGGTAAGCATCACCATTGTTTTGTAGTGTTTGATGTGCTTCTTAGTCCCCCAAATAAAAATGGAACATGAATAGAAAATACCATGTGTTTCTATCTCTAGGATTCTTGCTTTGCTTTCCTCTCTCTATAATTAGGCACTCCTCCTTTGTAATCAGTAGTGAATTTAGCAAGGATTTAATCAATCTATGTCTAGGCTTGTTGCTATTCTTTCCTCTCTCTATTAGACACTCCTCCTTTGTAATCAACAATGAATTCAGTAGGGATTTCTATTTGATCAACCATAAATTATATTGTATCATAAATCATGCCTCCCATTTCTACATTTCTTTCACCATGGAGTTCTATCAATCCAATATTTTTTTGCATGTCTAATCCATCTATTTCATGTTGTTTAAGTCACCATTGCTAACAAATTTACTATCTCAAATGCCCATTTAATAGTGTCATTTGCAACATCACCATAATATCTAAGTATATATTGAACATCCTCCCTTCATTAGTTTTTCAAAATGCTATCTCATGATGTTGTGTGGACATGCTAGGGGGGAATGTTGGTGTTGCTGCTATTATTAAGAGCATGAATATACATACTGCATTCCATCTTTCTCATCCAATGTGTTCATGCTCATTGCATCTTATCAAAGTGCATTGGGATGCAATGGAAGAAGCATGCTTTCAACCAATTATTCTAATGTCTTTCAATCGCTGAAGAGGTTTGCTTTCAATCGAGGCATTACATTAAGTGAGGGGGTTTGCTTTCAATTGATGCATTATGTTAAGTGAAGAGGTTTGCTTTCAATTGATGCATCTACTTTAATTGAGTGTTTGACAGTACGTTAATAATGGCATAAAAGTGAGTGGACAATGGGTTTAAGGTTTGCTAAATAACTAGTCATGTTTGAGAAAGAAGTATCTTGTGCATTCGAAAAAAAATTCATCATATGAAAAATGATTTTTTTGGAGCTCTCCACCAATCATTACATATGTTGCTTCCATTGTTAGACACTTGATGTACTTTGTTAATGAACGCCACATTATGTTGAGTGAAGAATTTTATTTTCAAACAACAAATCTAATCTCTTTCTATAGATGGTTTAACACTAAGTGAGCTCTTTTTAACAATGGCATGCCAATGAAAAGAAGTGTAACTTTCCATTGCTATGTACATTTCATGGCATTGAAATATAATCCTCGTCCATCTTTTGCCAATACGATTGCAACATTAGTAATATTCACCTAATTTTAATGAGTCATCAATTAGGCTACCATTAAAATGTTAATACTATGTACCATGTCTAAGGTGGGAATCAAGAATTGATGGACTCACAAGACAACAACCCTTTGGAAGAGTACCAACATTTCCTATCTCAAATGGCCAAGATCCAATGCTCAACAATGACATGATATAAGTGCATTCAATGGGATTCTAGTGGTGGCATTTCCAAGCCACCCTCCATTGTTGGCCCCTTGTCCTCCCCAATTTTCACCATTACAAAGACCTAGACAATTAGCCATAGAGACTTTCACACATGCATATCAAAAGGCCATTGTGCAACCTATTGCCCATAGCCCTCAACATGCTCCTTCACCAATACAACAAGTAACTCCTCACAAGGATCTCATGTAATAAGCTCTTTCCAACCAACCCAAGACACATGTGTTGAAGTTGAAACCATGGATTCCCAAGTGTCCACAACACCACAAGCCCAAAAGTGGCACACACAACAAGCTCTAACATCTCAAGCCAATATGCCAAAGCCACCCAAATCGAAGAGGGCCCAAAAGGGAAAGACTCAAAAAATCCAACCACAAGATCAAACAAGTGTATCCAAAAAATAAGTTTCCCAATAGAAAGATGCTTGGATTGTATAACTTATACATATTTGAGGGTCAATGAATGTTGAATTCTCCAAGCCACCCAAACAGGGCATTGACATGTGGTCCAAAGTGGCTACACTCATAAGTACGAATAGGTTGATTGCCATGGTAGGTTACATCAATGAAGCCTTGGTTTATACATTATATTTTGATAGAGCTTTTGGAGGACCTACTAAGCATGCGAGTGTTGGGGTTGTCATAAAAAGATCCCTGTTACCACGAGTAGTTTTAAAAATTGGAGTGTATTTAGGAATTTCTTTTGTGAATAACATGGTGGAATGCAAGGCCTTGCTTATGGGATTAAATCTAGCTAGACGTGTCGGTATTCTCTGGCTATTTTGATGAAAGGTAACTAGTAGTTAGTGATTAACTAGTTGAATGAGACCTATAGTGTGAGGGACCCCATTCTGAGGATGTACCATCATGCAACCTTGGACACCTTTTAGATCTTTGAGGTAGTGACTTACCAGCTAATTCCCTGATAATGGAATCACTTTGGAGACTCCTTGGCTACTTATACCTTTGTTGAAGATGTCTTTCTTAACTGTGGTCTCTTGAGGGGCTTTTACAATTGCTTCCTGATGTTAGTCTAGGGCTACTATGGGAACTACTTTGCTAATAAGTTTTGTTTTGGCTATCGATGGTGGTTAGTATGGGTTATGAGCCAGGTAGCAATTGACCATCTTCCTATTCTATCATGGATGCATCGGATTGTTCAACGACATATTCGTTGGACACCCTTGCCATTTATGAAGGGGGGTTAGCTAATAATTTGATGCATTTAGTTTAGGGCTTGAATGGCCATCCCCTTGGTCTAGTTTTGTGCTTTAATATGGTTTATGTAAGGACCAAGGGTTTGCTTTCAACAGTAGGTTGTTAAATGGTGTGCTTTATGGTTGTATTTTGTTAGGCCAAGAGGGCCATTTATTTTGTAGTGAAATGGTTATTTCGTTAGGACAAGAGGGCCATTTGTAAGTTTGTTGGTGCAGGTGCAATTATGGTTTTTTTGTTTTAGTGCTACACTAAATAGATTCGACGAAGCACTTGAAGGGAGCCTTTGGCTATGTAGAAGCTTCTTGTGGCCAAGTCGAGGTGATGTCCTTCATTTACGAGTTCTTTCCCCTTATGTTTTTTGTGTATATGTACTTGAGGAATTTTTCTTTTGTTGGTGAATAGCACCCTATCACGGCACAATATGAACCTCGAACTGGCCAAGAGAGGCTGCAAATGGCTTGCCGGCCATGAAAACATGCAAGAAAACCTTCTTCTTCTCACCAAGAAGCATGCCTCAAAACACACAAGAAAGAGACACACAAAAAATTGAGAGATCCAAACCATCCTCACCCTCTTCCTCTTCCTCACTCTCCATGAAAATGGGCATGAAGCATGAGAGATAGAGACAAGAACAAGAAGGCAAGTGTTGTGTGAAAATGGGAGAGAGAGAAATGAAGTGTGAAAGGAGAAGATAAAGGAAGATAGAGGTTGTAACCACCTTTCCTTTTTCTTGATATTAAAATTGAGTTTATATACATAGACTAAGGTCTTAGAGACCCCTCATTTTTGAAATGGGACAAAGGTGTTTGACCTTTCCTTTTCCTAGCACAATATTTTATAATGTGAGCTTTTGGACTACACATTTTACATTGCTTCATATTTGATTTTTTACAAGAGACTACAAAATCAAAATGCCATTTCATAAAAGATGTTCCCATGTTAAGCACATTTTGGTGCCTATATTCACACTGATTTCCTGGTTATCATTTCTCCCACACTTAAGTGTGAAGCATCCCCGCGAACAACTGTGAAGAAGAAACACTTGATTCATCTTTTCCTTTTTCACCAAGACTATCCTTCCAACACACACTTAGATTTCTTTCATTGTTTATTTTCTTATTATTGTTCATAATAAAACCTACATCTCTTTTTCTTTCCTACATTAGGTGGCTAGGAGAACATTACTATTGTATCCTTTGTGAGGGCATGCCTCATGTTCATGTCTTTTCAGGGTCCTATTATTGTGCTTCATGTTTGGTTCTTTTTCAATTCATATTAAGTGTGAAGTTGTTTTTGTGTGCAAATTGTGTGAAAAGCCCTATCTTTTGCCTGATGTATGATTTTATGTGGTATGCTCATGACCTAGGCTCAACATCCTAGTTGTGTTTTTCTCTTTTGTGTGTTATCTCCTTTCCCTATCCACCAATGGCAATTTAGAGACACTGAAGAAAAGAAGATGAAGATGAAGATTTCTCAAGTGCAATGGAAACAACCATTGAGAAGGGTGAAAGGGTTTCCTTTTGTTAGTAAGGTTAAAGATTAAAGCTTTGTTTATCTTTTCTTTTAGAATTATTCTAGGAAGTTGGATAAGTCGTTGCCACTCCATGTAGATGGATAAGAGATGGCGGAGATGAGGATCGTTGCAACTGTTATGTTGGAAGTAGAGGATTGGTACGTTGATCTTGCCGCTAGGAAGGATTGGATGTTGGATGGGATTAGTAGCAACAGACTAAAGGACCTGAGACACAACACGTACAAGCTAGACATTTTCGTCTAGTACTGCAGTATGGAATGAGGGAGTTTGGAACGTACGCTGGCATCGAGAGGGGACGGAGATGCCAAAATGAGTATGAGTAGAAGGGCTGGCGAAGGAGAGGTGTAGCACCAATAGCATTGATGGCAAAGAAAGATAGTGGTTGGGGTAGGAAGAGTGCACATAGAATAGTTAGCGAGGGTGGACTCTTGGATGAACAGAGGAAGGCGGGGTTGGAGAGGGAGGAGGCAGGGTAACAAGGAGACTAGGGATAGGGGAAGTGAAGTGGTGGAGATTGAGAGGCGGAAACGGGGGTTCGAAAGAGGTGACAAAGGAGGAAGGAGGGAAACACGGACCATATGTTTTTTTTTCTTTAACATAACTATTTGAAAGGCAGAATTTATGGAGTAGAACAAGGGCTCAACAACCCGTCATCTTCTTCTTATTGATAAAATCCTCCCCTTCTTCTTGAGAACGCAGCCAAGGATAAAGCTTTCCATGACCCAAATCGGACTGCAAACCTTTTCTCTTGCAAGCTCCATAGCCACCTCTTTTCCCGACCAATGCACCAAATGAAGAGCACCCTGTCACAGCACAATATGAACCTCAAACTGGCCAAGAGAGGCTGCAAATGGCTTGCCGGCCATGAAAACCTACAAGAAAACCTTCTTCTTCTCACCAAGAGCTAATTTATTGTGTTTATAATCTATTGTGTATTCTATTTGAAGCAACTTGATACTCTTTATGATTTATGTTTGTGTAGATCAATTTGTAAGTTCGGCAGGCCCTATCTCTCGTGGTCGCCAATGAGAGCTAATTTTAAAGCCAAATTTAAAGCACAAAAGTGATGCGAGAATAGTAAAAGATGTGTTTTTGGTGAAAAATGAAACGATCATAGATCAATGAAATGGAGTTCTCGTAGGTGCATTTCAACGTCAAGAATCCAACGCAAGTGTCCATTTGTCGATCGTTTGACCCCCCTATTTAATGGTCACAAGGTTTAGCATTGTGAAGCAACTATTGGATTCGAAAGCCAGAAAGCACATGATGGAGGCCACGATGATAGATTTCGATCCCAAGAAGCCGCTCACCCAGTCAGATTGCAATTCCAAGGTCACTTGCCCCTCTGTTTGAGGCCCAAAACTACTTTCGTATAGTGTAAACATGAGAGAGTGGAACTAGTTTTTTTTAGTTTATGACTAATCGTGGTTAAAAAAGCATGTGAGAAAACAAAAAACCTATCAAGATGGGGGGGAGGAGAGCTTTTTTTGCGCCCCATTTTTCCCCTTCAAAATTGGCAATTCGTGATAGTTGGCATCAGCCCTCCTCCTCCAGGGGATGAGATCCTGCAATTCTTCGCTCCATTTCACTCCAGACCGCGTGCAATTTGATGAAGGGAATGAAAAGTTCAGATTTCACTCTCTCTCCTCTTTCTCTCTTGCCATAAATGTAGTTCATATGGGCTGAGAGAATGAGGGAAAATGGGTGCTAGTTGGTGAAAAATGCAAGGACTAGATCAAGGAAGTGCAAAGGAGGCCTCAATGGCTATAAATGAGTGTTAGCAACTTTCTGCTTTTGAAATACAATGCATGTGTAGGTGGATTTTAGAGTAAGCATCTTTAATTTAATTTTTTATGATAAATCTTTTGTTCTTGTGATAGAAAATGGTTGAATATGTTTGAAATCATAGAATAAAAAGTAAGTTACAACAATTTACATAATAAGAATCAAAATTGTAAAACTCTCAATGTGGGATTTAATAGAAAAATGATGATATTATGAGTTTTTATGATTCAAATGATGTTCTATGGAGTGATATTGAATATTAGGCTGAATTGAAATCCACATAAGCTTCATGGATCTAAAAATCAAAAAAAAACTAGTAATTAATATTAAAATAAATTATCCAAAATCATGAAAAATGAGTTTTTGATGGAAATTTTTAATTTTTATGAGTAAAAAATGACAATATATTAGGACATGTATGTGGATGTATGTTAAAAATAGGGCATGAGTACTTCTATGTAAGATAAGTATTCTTATTAAGCTTCTTCACTTAACAATCCGATCAAAGTTATCAAATGTTTTGAGAAAATAAACAACTTATAAAAAATTACGATGTACAAGCAAGCTGATACCATGTGCACCACAACTAAACACACAACCATTTTTTATTGACTGCACAATAGTAACCACAATCTATAATCTATATGTAGATGTAGATGCCTTTTATGTCTACAACCCTTCTTCAAAAATCATTGAGCAACTTTCTAATACTAATGACAAGAAAGGAAATTGCTAAAGTAGGCACATTGTCCCCAACCAGAAATCATGGGTACATTAGGGGGATTACGGACTACTAAAAAAGGGCCCTTTAGCTTAAGGGTTAATCACATTTTTAATCATGCAAGATTTGAAGTGGACCAATTGAAGAGGGGGTGGTGTGCACATTCTATCCAGTTGCTTTCCCAACTTTGGCCCACCAATCACATGGATTTTCTCAAAAGGGGAGTGGTTTTGCCAAAAGAGAATCTTCATTTTTGAATACTTAATTCGGACATAGGCTCGTGAGATGCCACGTATAGAGCTAAAGGGGTGAATTTCAAATTCAAATCTCCATTTCTGACACCAAGTATCTTTAAAAGTGCATTTTTATAGACCCAAATTCTATGCCCGCAAATGTAGATGGACCACGTGGATAGCATCAGAAAAAGGAGCCGACTAGCGCTTGCATTTTATGGCACAAAATGCACAGGAAAGGCAGATACCACTCATGGAAATAGAGGCACCTTCCTCTACCTTATAGATTGTACCCTATACCATTAGGGTAAAGAGCCATTGGTGATGAGACACCTAGAAGTTATTGGATTGAATATATTCTCATGGGAGTTTTTGGCAATTTTTAATGGTATACCACCCTACTTTGGCTCGAAACCATTTTATAGTGTCATCATGACATCCAAGCCCACCATGGAAAAAGTAATATTCTCTTAATCAAATTCCTGAGATGCCCTTTTTTGAGTCAACGTTGCCCTTTTATTTATATTAGGTATGTGTATTTATATAGGCTCCTCTAAGCATGTGATCTCTTTATGTCTCGCACTTTGTGAATTTACCGACTTACTATTGCATTGTATATATAAGCACAAATTGATTTTATTTGTCCCAAAACGCATGCATAAAACATTTGTATGCATATCTAAAAGCAATTTGAGGATGCATGTACTCCAAGTTGGAGGTGCGCATTACTGTGCTTACAAAATGCTTTTCTAACTTTGCATAGACACTTTCTACAAAATGCAAGGGTGAAGCTCCACTGAATCACCCCCTGCTTTCCTTACAATGGATGTCGTTGTTGTGCAAAACCTTTGAATAATAAAGATAGAACAAGAAGATAGAGATGTAATAAGATGCATACAACATTAAATAACATAAAACCAATGACGGAGATAGGGATGGCTCAGCCCAGATTCGAACTGCGGATAGTCAAAAGAGTTATATTGACGTGGTAGCCAACTGCACCACAGAAGCAGTCATTGCAGTAAAAATGTAAACGTAGCTACAGTATGTCAATATTTTAACAGCGAATTTGGCAACTAAGTGGGCCAGTCACGTTTGAGATCAGCAGGCGATTTCTGCCAGGTTCCCTGCTTGATTCATTTTTGTCCTTTGGTCCCTCTAATAGATTATAGCAATGTCCCGCATGCCTGTCCGGATTCTTGTGGCTCTCCATGTGCTTTGCTTTGTATCATTCACTCAACAATTTGATTTTTCCGAATAATTTTAGACTTGCACTCGAGCAATTGGTATCACAATTTGTGATGTCAATTGTCCATCTTACAATGTACAAAGCATTCTTAGTCTTTATCACTACTGCCATCAAAGACTTGGAAAGGTAGAACAAATATCAAATGTCATAATTGAGCTTCACTCCAATATAGCCTCCCAGAGCCCCAGACACAAGCATTAGCTCCAAAACTTGTGCTAAATTCGATAAGTATCTTGCTACGATTCTGTGTTTCTCCTGCCTCAAGACAAGAGCCTTCTCAATTATGTGTATCACTTAGTCCCTCAGTAGAATTTTTTCAATATATAGGCACAATTGAATTGCCAAGTCCAAAAGAGGTTATCGTTTTGTACAGTTCTTCTCACTCGGCCCAAGTCAGAGCTGGGACTAGGATGCTCATGCGAAAAGCTCATGGATGTGATCAGCACTCACAACTTTGGTATGCCCTTGGGCTGTACCTAGCAGACTGTCTATATGCAATCCGATAAAGGGTGCTGCCCTGAAAGCTGAAATGACACAGCCAAAAGCGCTTGCACAACTTCTTCTGCATACCCAACTCACAAAACAAAACAAAAATACAGCCTCTCAAACATTGTGAGTGCACGCATGCTTAGGCATGTCAGTGAGTTGAAGCAATAGCCCAAGATGCTAGCATTGCAAGTGAGGACATGGAATGCACGAAATTATATATGGCATGATGTGACATGCAGAATCTGGCACGCGAGTAGGAAAATAAAGTGAACATGCCATTAGACCCGAGGATCAATTACAAAATGTTGGGAATTATAATTTACATGTTGTGATGCTAGAATGAACTATATGTTTTGGCATTACACATTAGCCTTTAGCCGTTTGAAGCCAGCTAAAAATCACAAAGGTAACTTTTAACCTCAGGTAACCTTCACAACTAAGCTGCAGCTAAGAGCTGTGCAAAGGCTTCAAAATTTGTAATTGAAGATCCTCCCTTTTGCAGAGCCTTTCCAGCAGAATCCCGAAGCTTCCTCACCCGGGCCTTCATCTCTTTGCCTTCCTCTCCTTGCATCAAGGCCCTCACCACCCTTTCAACCTCATCTTTGCCCACAATTCCATCATCCCCTTTTACTGCTTCAATCCCTATCTTCCAGTCATCGACAAGCATCCTGCAGTTCATCATCTGCTCTGCTATCAAGGGCCAGCATATGGTAGGGAGTCCACCAACACTGATGTTTTCAAGAGTTGAGTTCCATCCACAATGAGTCATGAAGCCCCCCACAGTAGGATGAGCAAGGACGGCTAATTGAGGAGCCCAGGAGATAATGAGCCCTTTGTGCTTTGTTCTTGACAAGAAACCATCAGGTAGGTTGCCAGAAACTGAACCAGCTATAGAATCTGTACGAATAACCCATAAGAATGGTTGATCGCTGGCTTCTAACCCAAGGGCTAACTGATGAATTTGATGAGTAGACATTGTGGATATGCTGCCAAAAGAGATGTACAATACTGAAGAAGCCTCCTGACTGTCTAGCCATCTTAGAGACTCAGTCTCTTCTTGCCAGTAGCTGAGATTCAGCTTGTTGATGGTTGCACCCTGGGCACAGAGAAGTAATAAAGGACCGATAGGCAAAACAGAGATATCTTGACGCAATGCCACAACTGCTGCAGACTCTAGCTCTTCAAATGTGTTAAAGAGCATTGCTGAGCAATAGCGAAAATTCTCATGGTGCTTCAAGACAAACTGATACCTGTACAGCCTTCTGTCAGAAAGTTGTGCCAAGAACACAGCAACTTATAATACTAAAGAACATAGCAGACAGGGCAAACCACAAAAGACAAGCTAAAACCAGTGAAAACTTTAGACATCGAAGTACGATTTCATTTCTCAAAATAGGCAAAAGTGTTTACATATTGAAAAAAAAAAAACCAGCATCCAGCTGACATATCCAAGGGCCAATTATTTTGCTGTCCACATACTTTTTGGTCCTTGGTTCTGAACCATACATACTGAATTAAAAATATCATGCCATCCCTTCTCTCATTACCAGCACGGCCTTAGCTATGCTCATGACTGGTTCATCAGCAGCAGGGGATTCTTTTCAGGGGTCTCTCTTATACCAAACTTGTTTGAGAGGATAGAAGTTATCTAGGGTAATCCCAACACTAAAGTCATGAAGTACGACAGCTTAGCAATGACATGTAAAGGCAAAACTCATATTGGACTGCAAAGTGTCGACAGTATCAACAGTGAATAGTTTTTCTGTGGCTAACTTATACAGGTCAACAGGATGGGAAGGAAACAGCATCACTGGAGACAAACTTATACTTGATCAACATGAAAAAGGCAACTGAAAAGTGACAGTCATGAATTCATTTCTATAGATACCAAATCTTACTCAATTACAGTGTGAGAGGTCCAGGAAGCAAGCTGAACCTGTAGTGTGATGGTGCGAAAGTGAAGCACCGAGGAAAATCGCATGGCCGAATGGGAGGTAGACCTGGAATGCTGGTTACTGGATCCTTGGAAATGGGCTTGTCATCCTCCTCTGAGAGGCAAATGCAACATTTGATGAGCTAATTGATTGCCTTTAAGCAGTGCAAATCAATTCCAGCACATTGACATAAGCCATACATCAGCCATTACATCTGAGTACACATATTAAACTGCAAATGTCACTAAGGTCTAAGCACCACATAGAGAGAGATGAGATTATGCAATTCAAAAGCTTGGAAACAGCTACCAAGCACATGCATAAAAGGAGCATAACACAGCCTCTACAAACACTCTGCTGATGAGACCATACACAAGAAGTTTTTGACATTTTCTCATATGGGAAAAGATGTTATTTTCCCTTGTTTTCCCCGATAGAGTTCAGCTTCTAATTGAGAGGCACTGTATGCCGGCAGCCCCCTGGCCCCAACCACGCCTTGCTAGGTACAGCGTCCCTCCCTCGCAGAAGTTCATGATGTTACTATAAGTCACAATGTTGGAATTATGGTGGAAATCTGTCTAAAACTTCTTGTGATACCTCGGAAAGGAAGGACCCCCTCGGCGACGAGAGACGGCGCATGCAGAAAGATGAGCGCAGAGGCCACATTTGATGTGAAGAAGGAGAAGAGGGGAAGGTCGAATTGGCGAGCGACAAGGTGAGCCCAGTGAACGAAGGTGTCTGCAAGAATGAAGGAGACAGGGTTCGCAAGGTTGGACGACCGGAGTTCGGCAAGGAGCTTCTCAACGCCCTCCTGCATGTTCACAAGGGCGTCGTATGAGTCGCGGAATTCTGCACCACCAGTTCTGCTGCTAGAATGGGGGAGCTTGTCAGGAACCCCAACCAGGCGAACGCAGCCCGGGAGGCCGAAGGTGAGATCCTCATCATCATCATCATCATCATCATCAACACCACTACCACCACCATCAATATCAACATCCTCAGCAGCAGCAGCAGCATCATCATCGTCTTCTTCTTCTTCTTCTTCTTCTTCTTCTTCTTCTTTAGCGCTAGCACTATCGTCATAATCATCCTTTCCTCCTCCTCCTCCTCCTCCTTTTTCATCTGAATTCTGCTGACGAAGGTCCTCTAGTTCTTTCTTATTCTTGTTTGATGAACCGAATCCCTTCTGCTTCTGATTTCTCCCCTTCTTCTTCTTCTTGTTCCTCTGTTCCTTCTGGCGCCTCTTGGCGTGCGCATACTCGAAATCCGTGAGCACCAAGGTGATAGCGCAGCCGCATACAGCAGCAAGCCTGGAGCTCAACTGCAGGAGAGGGTTGATGTGGCCTTGCATTGGGAAAGACAGGACTAGCCCGTGAGCTTGGGCGCCTGCCATGGCGAGACCTCTCTACTGTGTCTAAGCACAGAGACAGAGAGAGAGAGAGAGTGAGAGAGAGCGCGCGTGTGCGTGTGTTTATTCGGAAGATCTACTTCCTGCGATGGAAGACTGATGGAGTGCAACATTTAACATTGTTTTTTGCGAAATAACCATTTTTGCATTTTGACTCACTTGTAAGTTGGGCTACCTGTCACCATTCTCTCTCCCATTAAGAGTTTCTCCCTTCTTTCTTTCTATATTAAAAGCTCATCATACGACACAAATTTCTTTTGTAATGCATTGTCATATAATATATTGCCATCAACCCTGATTTTTTGGATGTCTTTCCCTAGATTTTGCATTAGCCGAGGGTTCTTCTTTAAGGTTTGTCACCAATCATATTACAAGTAGAATGACCCTATATACTTTTTTTCCCAAAATCAACAATTGCTTGCAATTGATTTTTTTGAAAAGTTGTTAGATTCAAGGCTTTAATGGGAGGCTAATCAGAATAAGTACCAACTAGCTCGCTTGGCAGGCAACATATAGTTGGGAGTCTAAAGCCAAGACCCACATAAGTCTCTTAACTTGCACACTAAACTCACCAAGTTGAAGTAAAACGTCCCCACACTAGTTGTCAGCAAGATTGCTTCCGAAATTATGCACCTTCAATGAGGCGTGTTAAAGAGAGAGATAAGCTCTCATGGAGCTTACATACCAACCACTCCTTGCCTTTCACAATTAACCCCTTAGGCTACTATATGTAAATATCCTCATCCATTCAAAGAGTGGTTGTCTTGACTACTAGAGTGAGAAAATCTCATCAAAGTCCATCCCCTTCTCATGCTTAAATTTAGCTATCAATCTTGTCTGGTACTTAGACAATGCATCAGATGGAGATGCCTTCAGCTTATTATAGACCCACTTACATGGCAATGCATGTTTTTAGGCAAATGAATTAACTCTCATGTAGATTCTTTACGAAAGAATCCATTTTAACTCACCACAATCCGTGACCATTACATAGTCTAGAGACGAAATATATATATCTTGAGGTTTAGGAACCCTCATAGACCTGTGTAAACCAGCTCAACAAGAACCCTTGGTCGGGGGGGATGCACACCTTATAGAATATATAAGATACCATGTGAGTTCAAAAGAAATGGTAATTTATTTTAAAAAAATTACATTATCATATTTACAAAAGGGATTTTTAAATTACAATTTGGAAAAATCTATAAGTTTAGTAAAGTAAAAGGGATCATTTTATGGCCTTATAGCATATAAAGAAATGATATTTTTAATACTCTTTGAATACACGTTATATAGATTATTTTTTATAAGTGCACTACCTAAGCAGGAACCTCTAACTGTCCCACTTGTCTATTCTATAAGACATACAACTATTCACCATCCCATGGCACTTTCACCTCAGCATTTGATGGCTATCCAAGCCATGTATCATGTGGAACACATCGTACAATCTGCTCATGTGTTGGTTGCCTATCCTTGTGAAATGTCACTCTACAAATCTCAACCATTTTGATAGGTTGTTTATACTATCACGAATCACCTAGTGGGGAGACTCGCTTGAGATATTATACCACCAAACACACACAACACATGCAAGAAGAAGCTCACTCAAGTACACAAGAAGAGAGCTAAAGGCAAAAATATTTTCTTGATGATTTTTCTTCTTTCTTCCTCTTATAATACAAATATACAAAAAGTATAGATAAGATACAACACAAAAGAAAGTGGCCTAGTAACTTAAACAATGCATAGCTAACTATACTAATCCACTGGTGTTATATCTATGCCAGTTTTGTGGGTAGGTGTAACTGACCAAATATAATAGGTCATAAGTTAGTGGCCATGTGAGGATCATAATGACCATTAGCATGCTAAGTGTAGACAAGTAGACCCATCTAACCAAGCAAAGCATCTAACTATGCTAAGCATAAATAAGTAGACCCATCAATATCCATACATATTGACTTGCCATCTCAACACTCCCCCTCAACCTCAACTGTATCTTTGTAATTCCAAGTAAGCTTCAAAATCCCTCAAGCTTTTCTCCAACCAATGCCTTCATGAAAATGTCAGCTACCTAATCCTTTATACTAACATATATCAAGTCAATCTCACCTATAAGTACCTTCTCTCTCACAAAATAATAATGTGCTTCAATGTGTTTTATCCTAGCATGAATCATAGCGTCCCTAGATGGATGTATATTGCTCATGTTATCATAATGAATGACAACTAGCTCCCTACACATCCAAATCACCCAATAACTTTTGCAAAGCTAGACCACCTCACATGCTGCCATAACAACATATGCATACTGAGCCTCTATACTTGATAAAGAAATCGTAGATTACTTTTTGCTACTCCAAGTAACTACTGTAGTACCAAGGGAAAACATGAATATACTATTAGTAAAGGAATGGCTTCAAATTCTGAGAATGAGAAGATAGGAATTCATATGTTCAGTAATGATATCTTTTATCAAACTTGCCCAATTTGCATCTATGTATCCAAATACTTGTATATCCTTACTTGCCTCAGAAAAAAGTCCATAATGCAAGGTGGACTTCACATAGACTCAATATGCATCTAATTGCATCCAAATGAGGCTTCCTTGATACCTACATAAATTGACTCACAAGTCTAATAGCATAGCTCAAGCTTGTTCTATGATAGTCATATAGATCAAACTCTCTACTATCTTCTTGAACATAGTAGTCTTCTCCTATCTCATCCCCAACAACAGCACTCAACTTTACATTTTGCTTCAATGGTAGTGAAAGAAGAGGCTTACATGCCATCATACCATACTTGGATAACATATGTAAGCCATACTACCTTTGTGACAACCATATACTATCAGTACACTTGATCACCTCAATACCAAGAAAGTATCATAGCTCACCCAAATCCTTCATCTCAAATTTTTGCTTCAAAAGGCCCTTGACATTAGCAATCCCACTATTACTATTACCTATCATAATCAAGTCATCCACGTAGATGACTATGATGACCAACCTACATCATCCTTTCTCACATAAAGTCGCTAATCTTCATTAGAGATATAAAATCCAATGTTAAGAATATACTCTCTTATCTTATTAGACCATGCTCTAAGTGCTTGTTTGAGCTCATAGAATACCTCTTTAACCTGCACGTATATGTGGGATGCTCTAAATCCTCATAACTTATTTATTGATCCATATAGATCCTTTCTTGCAAATCACCATGCAAAAATGCATTCTTCATATCCATCTGTAGTAAACTCCAAGCTTTGCTTGCTATCAAAGCAATCATATATCTGACAATTGTGATCCTACTAGACTAAATTCCTCTTCATAATCTATGCCATATATTTTTGCATGAAAAATGAAAGGGGCAAACAATAATGAGAGCATAAGTAAAAGTAAGAAGCAAGAGCTATGGAGGTTGGAGCAGAAGAGAGAGCAAGACCGTATGTGGGAACTCTGACAATCACAATGTATAACATGCCTTTCCTTATTCTATTGTTATAGTAAAGAATAAAGAAAAAAGTGAGAGTGATAGTGATGCCAGGAGGCATATTCCACGGTGGATTCTGTGAGGTTTTGCGGTGGATTCTGTAAAATTATATTTATTATCGGGGCTCATACACAATGTGGATTCCTTATTCGAAAAGTCGTTGGAGACGCCTCTCCTTTTCAGGTGTCTCATTAATTTAATGTGCAAGTGGGTAATTCCATAGCGGGTGATTCCACAAAATACATATTTAAATTAATGGATGTTTATGAGTTTAGAGTGCACACTCGTAATAAATTAAGGTTACGATTGAATTCTAACCAATTTATTTATTTTGTAGCTGAAGACTGCTAAGTATTTACTTTTGTCAGTTTAATTTTATTATTTTCTAACAATTGTGAATGCTTTAGTTGATGTGTAGAGCAGGCAGTGGTGGCGTTGGAAAGCATTGGGCAATAGCGTGTATTCAAGTTATTTAGAAGAAATTATCATTTTTTATGGGCACGCATCTTAGGCGTAGCGGACAACAGTGCACCATAGGGATGCTCTATCTACTAAAAGATTAGTGACATACTTAATTTTGTCTTTCTCAGCATACTATTCTTCATGGAAATAATCATCAAATTAACTGATAAAAGCAAGTATAGTCTTTCCATCGTGTGACCCATTGAAAGTTCAAATTTTAAAATTTCTTTTACTTATCTTTGTTTCTTTTCGAATAGATTGCACTTCAAGTGTCGCATTGATCATATGTCGTATAAGATCTTCAGATTGCGGTCCATCTTGGTCGGCGGTAGATCGTTGCAAAGACTAGCCAATTGAGCTTACAAAGTTTGACGTGCTCTTCGTTCCTCTTGAAGCTGCATCATAATTAGGTCCAATTTTTGCTCCATCGTTGGTTCCGGTAAATCACCTTCGGCCATAAAATCTTCCATGGTTTGATCAAACATCCTACAAAATTTCAAGCAACCTCACACACTCGAAATCTTGTTAGCAGGATGAGCGTAGCTCAATGTCGGATTTACAAGACTTATTTCTCTTTTTTTTAAATGGGTTTTTGCAATATTTCTTATTTGCGGATGTTGAATTTGATGCCATGGTCTTCTTCCAAGCGTATACTTCATGAGTATAGACTGCGTGTAGCAATCTGTTTGCTAGAATTGAACTCTGTCAGTCCGCAGGTGTAAACAGGGGCTTATCGAAAGGTTGAAAATGAGTTCGTGATTGTTTCTATGGGAACTGCTGCTATGAGAAGATTTAAAGAGGAAAATTGTTTTAAGCTTTAGAGAAGCTTAGAATCTTTAAGCTTTGAAAAGTATTAGTGATTTAATTTTTTTGTTTCAGGACGACAGTATGTCCTGATCTCACGGTCGACACCGTCAAGTGCATCCTCCCACCGCTGCCGTTAAATATTTAAAGATTAAGCTTTATAAAAAGCTTATTAATCTTGATAGTCACACTAATTGAAATTTTCCTATCTCTTTATTCTAAGAATAGAAGACTTGATGAAGAAGCTTCCCACGTGGTCCTCCACCTGTAGAGGCTAGTCCTTTGTGATCCAACAACGTAGCAAGGGGTTCTTCACCGCCAGGAATGTGCTAGTATTGACGGATTGCAACGAGACTGATTGTAGAGCTTGATCATTCTGGGAGCTCCGCCTTCGCGTAATATGGTAAGAGATAGGAAGCCCTCGATCTCAACTTCGCTCCGATACCACTAGTACACAAATCGGATATTGTATGCGTACATAGTGAGCGCTGGAAGGTTCCCAAGAACAAAAGAACTCTACTTTGCACAAAAAACAAGAGAAAAGACTTGCACGACGACATGAAGCAAAAGACTAATTGGGTACAATCTCCCCCCATGCCTTGTGTGAGCACTCTACAAAGCATGTATTTGATATATTATTTATCTCCAAGCTCAAAAAATAGCCCACATTTACAATTAGCACGCTTTAGCTTTTGTGTTTGCTTTTGTCCAACTAAAGAATAAAGCGCTTGGGCGCCCAAAGAGTCAGGGCTGTGCCCAAATACAATATCCAATAACAAATATTTAAATCGTGCACCCATGCCCATACAAAATAGTAAATAAATGTCAAGCGCTTCAATAAATAAGCGCGTCAAAATAAATATTGGCGCCACTCCTAAGATGCGCGCCCATGAAAAATGATAATTTCTTCTAAATAACTTGAATACACACTATCTCCCAGTGCTTCCCAACGCTACCACTTCCTGCTCTACATATCAACTGAAGGATTCACAATTGTTAAAAATAATAAAATTAAACCGACAAAAGTGAATACCTAGCAGTCTTCAACTACAAAATAAATAAATTGGTTAGAACTTAATCCTAACCTTAATTTATTACGAGTGCACACTCTAAACTCATAAACGTCCATTAATTTATTATGAGTGCACACTCTAAATTCATAAACGTCCATTAATTTAAATACGTATTTTGCAAAGTCACCCGCTATGGAATCACCCACTTGCACATTAAATTAACGAGACGCCTAAAAAGGATAGGAGTCCCCATCGACTTTTCGCACAATGAATCCAGCTTCTGTATGAGCCCCGACAATAAATATAATTTTACGGAATCCACCACAAAACCTCATGAAATCCACCGTGGAATATGCCTCCTGGCATCATATGGATGGCTACCATCTACAATGTACAAGTGTGCAAAAACTAAGTAGAGAGTAAATATGAGCAGCTAGGCAAAGGTGGCCTTTAACCCCCAACAATCTCCCACTTAATGGCGAATGTACCCAAGTGAGAAGAAAGTAAGAAAAAGTTGACAAAGTACAATGTGTGCATATAAGTATAAATGAATGAGAAATAGATATTATCTTATCCTATATCCATCATCAAGGAAGGCATAATGTTCCATTGGAGACTTTCAATGAGCAAATCAGTAGGATTCTTATCTATAGAGATCTTGACAAGCTCTATCTACTTATTCTCCATCACTTCTCCATTAAAATAGTAATGGACCTTGATATACTTGGTCTTCACATGAAAGACCAAATTATGTGCTAACTGGATGGTACTCATAGAGTCTAAATGTAATGTAGGAGTCACATCAGTGATACCAAGGTTTGCAACCAAGCACTCTAACCATAGGGCCTTCTTTGCAAGTCTCAATATAGCTATAATGTACTTGATCTCGATTATAGACAAGGTAGTGCATTTTTGCATCTTAGACATCCAAGGAATAACACTCGAGCAAAGCTGAAGGCAAAACCTAAGGTGGAATTTCTACTATCTGCATGTCATGTATAATATGAGTCTATGTAACCTAGGGCTCAATGTTTAGTTGTCATAACAAAGGCACAAGTTTGTAGTATCCTTAAGCTATCACATGATTTCCTTCACAGTGTCCCAATGGTTCCCACCGAGTGTCATGATATAACAAGCCACAACTCCCACTGAAAATGCTCTGTCAAGTCTAATGGCTATCATATCATACATCAAGCTATCCCACTACGGATGCATATAGAATCTTGGCCATCTCAACCCTCTCATCATCTGATTGGGGACAATCTACCCAACTTACCTTCACATGAGAAGGTAAAGGGTGCTAATCGGCTTACCACCCTGTATATGGAACTACTCAAGTACTTTATGAATGTATTCCTTTTGTAATAAGTATAGGAATCCCTTAGAGTGATTGCATTCAATGCGCATTAGTATAAAGTATGTAAGAACCATGCCCTATATCCTTCATCTCAAAGCTCTTCTTGAGGTGAGCCTTCAAAGCATTGAGCTTATCACGAGTACTAGACAAACTTCGAATCTAGCTTCTTGCATTTGTACTTGGGAATATGGTAGAATGCCTCACATCCAAAGACTTTCAAATGAGTATATGAGGGAGGCTTTCCAAACTATACCTCCTATACAACTCTACCACTAAGAGCATGCACAAGGATCTATTGATCAAGTAAATGGTAGTGGTAACTGCGTCAACCCAAAATGTATGCGGTAAGCCTACCTGATTAAGATGCTATAGACTCTTTCTTGAATAGTCCTATTCATGCACTCTATATTACCATTCTAGGGTGGGGTGTAAGGGATGGTCAACTAACACGTAATATCCCTCTCATCACAAAACTACTCAAAAGCACATGAGAGATATTCACCCTCATTGTCAAATCTTAGGCATTATAGCTTATGCCCAACTATAGCAAGAATGTGTTGAAAAGTAGGTAAAACTTCAAACTTCTACTTTATGGGGTAGACCCAGACCTTATGCAAATAATCATTCATAAATGTAATGAAACACTTAAGCACCACCCAAGGATTGACATGGCATGGGACCATAAACATACAAATAAACGAGGGCCAAAGGCTCACCCATGCGCATAGAGCCAGACTTTTTATGTGTTGCAAACAAGTCAAGACTTTAATTCCTTTGAGGGACATATGTCCAAGATTGTGATGCCAAAGAGATACATGTGGAAGATCAACCATAACCAAAATATGATTAGTAATGCTAGATACAAGTAAGGGATAAAGACTACTAGTCTTGGCACATCTATTCCATGTAGAATATCAAAAGAGAGATGATACCTAGCATCATCCAACTATCCTCCAGAGATAAAGCTTTTATTCAAAGCCAACGTATGATGTACATCATGGAGAACAAAGAAAATACCAATTGCAAATTGTAAACAAATAACATTGATACCAATAATATTACGAACATGATCATTTCCCAATCTCACAAAAGTTGCCATAGGATGATAGATATAGAACCACAAAGTAGGGCCACAATAAAGGAATTCCTTGATTCAAGTAACCAACAGTAGAGAAAGAAGATTGAGCATCAATCAACTGGACATCAGGTAAAGAAGCAGTCATAATGTACTCATTAGAATTGTACTCCAATGCATTTATCTCCTTAGTCTTGTGACAGTAGACTTTATGATGTTGGATCATCCAAAGTCTTAGCATTACCTTGCACATTTTCCTTGCCTTTATCTTGTCTATCCTAGTGCATTTTATGGCCTTGTGGTTGAATATGACCTTTCTTCTTGCAATAATGATATGTAAGAGATGATTTGGGGCCATGAGACTTACTACAACCCTGCCCATGAGATCTCTGCCATGGTAGTCATTCCCATGTCTAGCATCATTAACAACCTCTAACATCATAGAGTGCATGAGAGGTGTGCGCTATATCAATATTCTCTCTATTTACTTCCTCAATAAGCAAGA
Organism: Lygodium microphyllum; assembly: GCF_053477565.2. Taxonomy (NCBI): domain Eukaryota; kingdom Viridiplantae; phylum Streptophyta; class Polypodiopsida; order Schizaeales; family Lygodiaceae; genus Lygodium; species Lygodium microphyllum. Next base: position 44,326,729 of record NC_141152.1, read on the forward strand.
CACCCTCTACATTTTTGAGTTTAATCCAACTTGTCTATGTTGAAAACGACACTATCCCCATATGTAATTGAAGGAGATGCCACTATGATTGCAAATCAAAGAGAGAGAATGGGATACCATAATAATAGTAAATTAGTCCCAAAAATTAGCCCAAAAGTAAATACAAGAGGTGACTGCTCCATCCAAGTGTCTGCTCTCAACAAAATGACTCAAAACTGAGTTTGAGTACGATTATCCATAAAACTGTAGTAAAAAAGTATGCACTGTAGAAAAAAGTCCAAAATGACAAGCTCCCATTGCCAAGGAAATCCGCATAGCCAACTAGGATGTACAATGCAACTAGCAGTGTTAAGAAAGAGCATAAACCATACGAAGTATCAAATATAGTCAAACATTGAAAGGTTTCAGGTATATATATGCACACCAAAGTGCTTAACAAGCATGTATCCATCACTGACAACCTGCTAACATGAATAAGAACCGAACATCTAAAGCAAAAGTAGATTTTCCCATCGTATGCAATGTCTACATAGACACTCCATATATATTTCAACTAAGCATATACAGAAACAAGAGACTTCCACTATCTCTAATGAACCAAGCTTTGCAAGTAAATGCCAGTGTACTCTCATTGAAACAAATTTGGAATGTCTAAAGAAGTAAAGTAAGCTCAATATATAAATCTCATAGTATCTGAGAAGCCCAAGTACATCAAGTATAGATCCTAGAGCATATACATATAATAGGTCTTTAAGCCCATAAAATTGAGAAACCAATGAGCTGAGTAGCCACTACAACTAGATATATAACCACACTCAAAGGTCAACAAGAGCATAACCATGCATGTACATTAATAGCAAGCATCCATATATCCATCTAGCATCCGAATAGCATGTAAGCATCAAATACATCAAATACATAAGCATTTAAGTTGTATGCTTGCTATCCAACCTGTTGCAAACAACGAATGCATGGTTTGCGTGTAGCGAATGAAAGAAGCTCCCCCTTTCTCTCTTTTACTCATAAATTTGCATATGACTCATGAGAAATTAAAAAATAGACTAAAAGAGAGGGTAAAGTAAGATGAAACGACACAAGATTGGGTACAATCTCCCCCCGACATGAAGTGGGTAGCTCCTTTCATGCCGTATTTATAATAATATTATGAAGTATTATTTGCCCAAGATTTATGCCCATTACAATCACTCTTTGCATAAAGAGTTTGTGTACTGGAAAAGAGATAGAGGAATCTGAATTAATGGATGCTAGTAGTTGTGCATCCCACAACTCTCTAGAACCATTAATATTTTCTTGGACATATCTTCTAAAAATCTATTTTGCTAATAAATATTTATCGCACGCCTTATAAGAAATAGTAGTGCGTCTAATACAATAATCCAATAATTGCCAAATAAATTCTTGAGGAAATAATCTTTAAAATGCTTGCGCGTGGCGTGCCTTTCCAATTCTCCTTGCTCTACACATTAGCTACCAAATCTTCAGAAATCCATATTAGAATAATAACCAACTGAATAATTGCAGCTAGCCATATAAATTAATTTATTTGGAATTCCATACAATAATTAATTCATGAAGACGTTAATACTCGTGTGGATAAAATGGTATCACCCACGTTCATACTTGCATCGATGCCCGGAAAGGATAGGCGTCAGTAGTAGTAGTGGTGGTTTTCTTGTTTTTTGTTGTTGTTGTTGTTGTAATAGTTTTTTTGTTTTCTTGTTTTTTGTTGTTTAGTTTTCTTGTTTGTTGTTATTGTTGTAGTAGTGGTAGTAGTAGTAGTTTTTTCTTCTTTTCTTGTTTGTTGTTGTTATTGTAGTAGTAATAGTTGTTGTTTTTCTTCTTCTTCTTCTTATTCTTTTCTTTTTTAATGTAGTGGTAGAGAGAGAGAGAGAGAGAGGGAGAGAGAGAGAGAGAGAGAGAGAGAGAGAGAGAGAGAGAGAGAGAGAGAGATGTTTTATTAAAGGAAATTGGTAGTAGAGAGAGAGATATATATGCTATGTTAAAGGAAATGAGGGAGGGGGAGGAAAAGAAAAAGAAAGAAGAAACGAGAGAGAGGGAATAAACATATAGCATAATAAAGAAAGAGAAAAAGAGAGAGAGATGGAAGGAGAGGAGAGAATGAATGGATAAAAAACAGAGAGAGAGTCGTGGCGAGGTCCGGTACAATACCATGAGACGGAAAACACTCCGACATAGTTAATTTGTGGGTGGGTGGGTGGAGACTTTACATACGTTAGTTTTTGCTGAGTTACAAGAGAAGAAATCCCTTCTCAAACAATTTAAGAAAGAAAAAAAGAATGATAACAAAAACAAATTGTTTGTCGTAACTTAGAAAAATGGAAAACTATGAAGGTCATGATGTTCAAGATCGCAAGGCGTATCTTAATCAATGTGTCCCATGTCCTTGCTCTCAATGTAAGCTAGCAATTAGACGAAAATGTCAATTGTTTCAATCTGAGATCATTGATCAGGCGATCTTAGATTTTGAGCAAACGGTAAGAAAAGTTTATATCAATCATGCATTGTATTCGCAAGCTAATTGAATATCATATACAAAAAGATTGGGTGTGGCTGGCAAATTTTCTTTCCAGGGAGGTGACGTCTCGTCCCAAGGAGGAGTGTACCCTTTGTGGCCAATTATAAGAGTTCGTGGGCGTGCGATGGATGGAGTGCCTGAGCCAATCCACCACTTGGAAGGTACTACCCAATCTATACCATCAATACCAGAGGAGACATGCAGCCTTCGAGATTTACCTACAATCTTGGAACTTGAGATGGAGGCAATGATCGATGCATTGATTCCCATGGATGTCAAGACTTCTGATCCGCTTAGAGAGGAAGCATGGGTGCCGAGTATCTCACCTGAAGACACTGCTTGCACTCCTAAGTGTGCAAGCAAAATATGGGTGGAGCGATGCAAGTGTGACCGAGTTGATTAGGTACCTTATACGTATGCTTCGTTGATTTCTTTTCAGCACTATCATTAAAAACATTTGTGCTTTTTCAAGGTGTTTTATGATTTTTTTCAGGTTACTGAAGTATCATATATTACCACTTGTAAATACTATGCCCGAGTCTCGTGATGATGCACGACATATTTTACGAAAGCTTGTCATGGACTACAACAACATCCATGCATGTATTAATGATTACATACTGTTTCGAGGAGAATATGAGACTATGGAAACATGTCCGAAGTGTGGTTCTCACAGGTATCGACAGGACTTGCAAGGGCACTCGCTTATCCCCCGCATAAACCACATGTTTCGTATGTCCGGCATGACAAGCTTGACAATGTGGCATGCGCAGAATAGGTCCACAGATGGAGTTCAACAAATATCAACGGATTCACACGCATGGAGCCACATTGACTCTACCTTCCTAGGCTTTGCTCGAGAGCCAATGAAACTTCGGCTCGGTCTTGCAATGGATGGCATGAACCCATTCAGTCTGCACTCAACTTCTTACAGTGTGTGGCCTATAGTCCTTGTCAACTACAATATCCCTCCATGGCTTTCTACGAAGAAAGGACATCTCATCCTTAGCTTACTCATTCCCAACCGCTACAAAGTCAAAAATATGGATATGTATCTTCGTCCATTAGTCAATGAGCTTAAGATTTTGTGGGAGGAGAGGGTCACCGTGCAAGATATGAGCAAGCACGATGGTCGGCGGTCCGCCAATATTCGAGCCATTCTCATGTGGACGATGCATGACTTTTCGGGATTTGGAGAGTGCTCAGGTAAGTAGGCTTCTGTTCTCATTGGTAATATCTATCATAGCTCGTTCAAGTTTGTATTCACTGGATAGAGGTGTTGGGACAGGTCTGGTTACCTCGGGTTATCATGCATGTCCATTGTGCGGGCCACAGTTAGACTCCCGAAGGTCACGAACCATGAAGAAGATGGTATATCAAGGGCACGCCGCTTTCTTGCCAGAGGGTCATGAACTCAGGGAAGGTTTTCTTGGACGGCCTTCAACACATATGAATGCCCAAAGCTAGTATGAGCTGAAAATAGTCCGCACGAAGTTACATCCAAACGGAATGTGACGGTTCTCAGTTTTCTACGAGTTTCCATATTGGACCCACTTATAGATCAACCACTTGTTAGATCCCATGCATATTTTCAAGAACGTGGGCAGCTTGCTATGGGACCATATCACAGGAAAGAGAGACACTATAGGGGCACGAATGGATTTGAAGGAGGTAGGCAAGATGGAGGCACTTTGGCCGCAGTCGAGTGATGATGGTCGCTTGCAACTACCTCACGCTCCTTGGGTTTTGTCCCCTAAAGAAGAGTGCATTGTGAAGCAAATAGTCAAGACTATCTACACTCCGACGGATATGATGTGTTCTCTCGAGTCTATGTTTTGTAAAGATGACCAATTATTAGGGCTAAAATCCCATTATTGGCATAAGATATGTCAGGTTTGTACTACGAATGGATTGTAAGTGGCCTGCGTAATTTGCTATTTGGAGTGTAGTCATTGTTCATAATGCATTCTCATTTGTGGCAGTTTGTATTACCGATCGCGATTGCAGGATGCCTTACTCCAGAAATACACGGGGCAATTTACAGGTTGTCAACTTTAGTGCAATGGATCTCACAGAAGAAGATTAAGATGTCCTCTATTGAATCCACGAGGCGAGGAGCAATGGAGACGGTCTGTCTCTTTGAGAAATACCTGCCTACCAGCATGCTCACGATACAAATCCATCTTCTTGTGTATCCTGTAGATAGAGTGGAGATTGCTGGACCTGTCCATACACGATGGATGTTCTTCTTGGAGCACTTCATGAAAATCCTGAAAGGCTTTGTGCAACAACGAGCTTAGCCAAAAGGTAACATGACTGAAGGTTGGTTGGTGTCTGAGGCGCTAGTGCATATTTCACAATGGCTACTAGCGATGGATTCAGACAACAATATGCTATGGTCACTGAAGGACGATGATAGACTAACCGGAGATGTGGTGGTTGGAAATGGGGTAGAAAAAAAAAATGGATGCTGCAATGGAGGAGAAAGTGAATCACTTTTGTATGTTGCACCATGCCTCTATGGAGACGTGGCTCGCTAGGTACCAGCAAGCTAGGAAAGATCAAGAGAAAGCACAATCTAAATTTTGACATAGTACGCGCCATCAACCGATTCGATATCCTGAGGGCGTGGAGGAGATGTCGCGGTTTATGTCAACACGATGGTTGCATGGAGCTTTGACCGCAGTGTCTTGCGAAGGGGCGGAGGTCTCAATGGAGGAGTGGAAATTCTCGAGGGAATGTAGTCCAAAGGTGATGACATGTTTAGGGTTTGTCATACCTATATTTTATATGCAACAACTAATTGAGTGTTTCAATGTACAGTACAAAATATATAATGCAATGTGGTCACGCGGACTGCATTTTCGCGTGGAGCGTATTGACAAAATGCAGTCCACAACAGATTGTGGTATTATGGCAAGGTTCGAGCAAGAGAGCCGACAATGAGCAACGGATCCAAATACGATTATAGATGAGATGGAGTATTTTGGGAACTTGCAAAGTATTATTACGGTGGATTATCGTAGCTTCTCCATGATACTATTCGACGTGCAGTGGTTCAAAGTGGTACTTGAAGGAGCTGGAACAATAGTTCGACAAGGTCCATCTAGATTTCTCGGAATAGATTCCGAAAAAAAATGGATGGATTTGTGCGACACCTTTGTGTTGCCGGCCCATTGTGAACACGTGCATGAACTCATTTGTTTTTTAATTGTATTACGAGATGGTACACGTCACAATAGTTAAATCTCTCTTGTACATGATTGTGAACATGTAATCTTCTATCCAAACCCTCGATAACCTCGATGGTGGTATGTTATATCTTTAGCTCCCCAAAGTGCGAGAGTATATGATCAAAGCAATGTTCCGAGCATAGATGAGGACAATATGCAAATAGAGGGGTTGATATTGCAAGGGGTGGAGGCCACCGAAAGCTTGGAGCATGTAGAGGAGCCAGCATCAGGTAATAATGATGGAAATACAGGAGTCCAAGAATTCTTTGAGAACGAGGTGGACTCATCCTTTTGTGGTGACATGTCTATCGACCTTCTAGTGTATGCCGAGTTGTGTCAGGAGATTGACATGGGACCATAGGATACTTCATACTTGGAGCATCCACCTACTCAATTCGTTGACGAATCGCTTATAAGGGTACATAAGATATGCATTTTAAGTAAGCTCATTTTTTTAAGATTTATATTACCGTGCTTTGTATGATTTAAATTGATTATGCTAACATCATTTTTTGTGTGTGCAGGTGACCTTTGTGGATACTTAGATCATTAGGATGAGTCGAGGAATGAGCGATGAGGAGCTGCAGGAGATCTTCACGTGCATGTCTCCAGATCAGATGGTGAGATTCAGAGACATGGCAGACTAGGAGCTGTCTTGGACACTGTCAGGCGGCTCTATTAGATCTACTTCGGTGCAATTTGATGCTTCAGTTTCGAGCAGAGGTGGTCGATGCTCCAGACTTGGGCCAGACGGAGGGAGTGGTTCACAGGGATGCTGCAGAGATCCAGATGCAGTGAGCCTGCAGTTGGCTCGAGATACATGTGCTACTCCTCGCTCTTGTGGCAGTTCCGAAGAGCGTGGCTCAAGTGATTGCGGTGGAGGAACGGACGTAGTGTCTCCGTCTCGTCATTCTACTGGAGTTGCGTCACCTCCAGGATTTGTCACACCTGTGGGGATGTCTACTCCACTCACTCAGTCGTCCGTAGGTGGCACGCCTATGGGTGCTACTCTGATAGATACTACCCCGGTCGGTACACTAGATGTACAGGGGTCTCCTAGATAATGAAAATGCATAAGCTAGTTCAAACTATGCATAGATATTGGCTAAGTATATAGATTAGAACACAGGCTATGAAAATGCATAAGCTAGTTCGGACTATGCATAGATATTGGCTAAGTATATGCATCGACCAAAACAATGCCTCATGAGTATGCAAAAATGGGTTTTTAAAAAATCAGATAGTTATTGGTTGCACAAAATTGACAATGCAACCTTAGTGATAGGTCTTTAGGCCTTTGTAGTTAACATGCGACCCTCGAGTAAGTTACTCATGAATATATGTGTACATCATGTGGGTTCAAAATAAGGTATTTTTAAAATATCAATTTTATACCATTTTTACATACACAAGGGTGTAATATAAAAGCATTATTTACAGATTGAATAGAAAAGGGTTATGTTTTATTCATGAAAAAATTATGAATAAAGATATTTATAAATGGGCCTTGAACATATGTGATGTAGATGATATACATATAGTAACGTCCTTGAGATGCGACCTTAGTCATTTGCAAATTGGCCATAACACCATCCTTCCTTGATGTTTCGCTATCCGAGGCCTCAACTTTTAATGCCATAAGGCTAAACCCTTTTTATCCATAATTAGATTGTTCATTTTATGTGGCCCTATTATTATTTAAACAGCCATTCAAACAACCATGTGGCCTTGATCATCGGGTTTTAGGCCTTAATCTAAATTAAATGATCAAGTGGCTTGAAAAATGGATGCGTGGACTTGACATAGGCCTCTAGACCTTTATACCAACGAATTGGCTATTTAAATAGCCATGTGGCTAACAACTCACTTGAATTGGCCTTTTGTCAAATGCCACTGAAAGAATAAAAAATGAATTGATAGTGATGGGCGCCCCCACTGCCTGCAGTGCGCATGTGCGGTACCGTCAGTATAGTAATACACATGTGGCTAGGTAGAGGCTCCTTTACCCCCAACAACCTCCCACTTAAAGGTAAATCAGCCTCAGTGGAGGAGTGAAAATGCATTACAACAATGGCAACTCAAGGGATGATGTTGTCTTACGACAATTCAATGTATCCCATTTCACATATTGCCATGGCTTCATTTGCTCAGTCTAGCCCAAAGAGCTTTCCACAAGGTGTACATCAAATGCAAAGTTGTCATTGTGGACATTGTGGTAGTAGCAACAAAATGCATGAGACCAACACGCCATTGGACATATGTAGCCATGGCACCAACTAGTTGTAGCCCCAATGCCAGAATATTCTACATCATGCATCTCGTGTGGAGTACAATTGCATCCATCACTATGGTGGAATATTGGTTAGATTCAGCCACCTTTGATTTCCTTATCTTAGGTCTTGATAGTGCATGCAAAGGTGCCTTTGGCTGACACATGTTTGCCTAAATAATTGGGGATTGTTACACTCAGAGCATACACACTTATTACATTTAGAGCATACTTTCTCGCTATGTTGACACCTCCTTAACTTGTGGTTCTCTCTCTTTTTTATGGCCTAATGTGTATCTCATGTAATATTGTTGCCATATTCCACAATACACCCTATGATGAAGCAGTGTACACACCCTCAGTGTTTTGCAAGTGTATCAAACCAAGTTCTTTGGTTGGGTGGACAACACATAGCATCAACGAACATGAGCAAGGTATATATAGTTGGATATGATAAAAGTGATGACAATCAAATTGTACCTCTAACACTTGCAATATGCATCAATTGTAAGGTTCTAAACTTCTTCTTTTGTATGGATGCAAGTGCTAGGTGCAACCTTTCCATATCTTCTCATTTACTTTGTTCTCTATTTTGTTGTTGCAAAGAATTTACATTTTCTTAATTTGTAGTTATGTGCCTCCTTACATGCTCCTTATAATTCTTAATAGTTTGTAATCAAACCCTCCTTTCTGAACCTCGCATCTCTTGATCATAAAGGTAATTTATTAGTACATTTTTTTAGTGTATTGTCATTTCCTTGTTGTAACACCCCTCTCTCTCTCTCTCTCTCTCTCTCTCTCTCTCTCTCTCTCTCTCTCTCTCTCTCTCTCTCTCTCTCTCTCTCTCTCTCTCTCTCTCTCTCTCTCTCTCTTTGTTTTGATGATACTCAGCAACCACACTATTTGAAAATTTTGGTGATACCCATCACCCTCACATGTTGAGTATTATTTTGGAATAGATTCTCTCTCCACTATGGAACCTACTATGTTTATTGAGTATTTTGAAATTTTGTTTCTACCCTCCTTCACTAGTTATACATGGGGTAACTTCATATTGTGAAGTAGTGAAGCCTCTAGCTACCTATATACTTGATGATACTCGATGAAGGAAATTGGTTCATAATTCTTTCCAATCATACCTTTGTTATTTGGGTGCCTGCTTTTAATATGCTTAGTTGAACTTTTACTTTAATAGACAAAATAGACTTTTATCATTCAATTTTATACTTTGCTAAACTATAAAATACTATTTGTAAATGAATGTACTTAAAAACCTAATTAAATAGTTTTTTACATTTGAATGACCTACTTTTAGGATTGCTAAACAATTGATGTTCAATAAGTTTTAGCAATAGTTGTTCTCTCTCTGATAGTTTACTAGTTATTATGACATATTAAAAGTTGGAGTGATATCATGTTCCATACATTGGTTAAGGTGACTTTGTTCTTACAATTGTCTAGTCATTGGAACTAACTAGTAGCTACATTGAGAAAGTTTATAGTGGGGCATATGAATTGCTTTAGCCTATCACCTTAGTGTAAATTGGCCCTTAGTACCCTTTTTCAATTCCCTAACCTTTCATACAATCCCACTATCTATTGATTAGTTTTGCCATCTTCCTTGATGTCTCTTTTGTGGCTCTCTCACACAACTTCCTATTAGTTTAGTTTGAACTAAGTTGGCTATGGCTGTGTACTAGCTATGTCACCTCTCATTTGAGACCACACAATGGTCATCCAAGAGTTGATCTTCCTCTTAATGTTTCAAATGCATTCCTTATAGTGCATTTGAATGCATAGGATGTTGATGGTATAAGGCTACTCTTGACCATTTATTGAGACCCACCTAGCCTAAATCCTAATATTGTTGTGCTCCATAATACCATGAATTAATTGCTTAATGTATTAAAGTAATCTTTTTGCTATTCTTTATTGCTATAAGTAGATTATTGTTCAATGCATTTGATAGTCTTGATTCAAGTACATTTTTTATTTTAAAGCTTATAGCATTTTTAAATCAATCGTATTCAAATTCCTTTTGATTTATCAAGAGTCACATTTCTAATTTGTACTATGATTTAATTAAGATTTTGTATTTTGGTTAATAGAGCTAATGATGTATGAGAGCGAAGTTTTGATGCTGAGAAGTGCTTAAAAATAGCTAAAAATTACAAATATCAAGGGAAAAATATTCAACGTCGAAGGCGGCGGCTCCAGCTAGCACAATTTTAAGCGGCAAAGTGCTTAAAAGGCACCTGAGCGACACTTGTGGATTTTTGATAATTTTTCAGAATGCCGTGTAGATTGCCAGGAGTTGCCGGCCAATGCGGGATGTCAAGCTGGACGTTCAAGATTTTTCAGAGCTCGATTCGGAGTCCGGACGGGGAAATGGCCAAGGAAACGGTCAAGATGCGAAGGGGTGGACATTAGAGAGGCCAAGTGGGTGGTGACCTTTGGGAGCCCCCAAAATTTTAATGTAGCATGAAATTTTTAGGCAAAAACGTGGAGAGAGAATCGTGGAGATGGTGCCATCTGCTTGCGCCGAAATTTGCGCTTCCCATGCTGATGAGCAATCTTCAGCCTGCAAATAACCCCCCCAATGATCATGGGCATTGATTCAATGTGTGTGTGTGTGTCTCTCTCTCATATATATAACTTATTTTTCCCTTTGGATGCTGACTCTATCGACGTGCTTTGCCCATCAAATGGTGGCCTCAATGGAGATCTCTGATTTCAGTCTTTCTCTTTCCTCCCTCTCTCTCCCTTAAGGGGATGTTTTTGTGGATGAAGACAATGAAGAATGGTGGAGGAAAGCTTGTCCGGATAAGACCGGATTGCTTCCGGATGGATGAAGACTTGAAGAGTGCTATTCTTGAAGATGCTGAGCATTAAATGCATGCTGGAAATCAGCCCCGTAATCAAGACCAAGAAACCGAGATCTGAAAATAAGCAGTAATGTTATTTTTATGAAGAAAAATGATCTTTTTATGCTATTTGCTTTATGAAATCTTGTTCATATGGGATGAAAGTTCTTTATGACATTGTTTGCCATGAGTTTGATCAGTTTATGCTCTGAAAATCAGAAAATATAAGGCTACATGGCTGGAATTAGTGTTAAAATGCATGAAAGACGCGCGGTTTAAGGGTAAAATTGGATTTTTTACTATATAAATGAAAAATATGATATGTCACACCAACTAAATCTGAGTTTTTGCTGTCAATGAACCTAAGGGCCACAACCCACAATCAATTTTCATTTTCAATCATTATTTATTAAAGGAAAATAGAGAAAAATGCCCCAAAAATGGAAAAAATTGGATTAAAATTAGGAAAAAATGAAAAATGGACTGAAGAAAATTAGGGAAAATTATATCTATGTTTGTGCAATGTATAACGATGGCAAAGCACGAGGTTGGCCTCAGTTTGTCCCCGTTTCTATGTTTTGTGCATATTTATCATTTTTAAAAAGGGAAAAATACATGGAAACCCTATCTAACTGATCAATGATGCAAAATGCTAAGACTTGGATGAAAAGGGACTGAAACATGGAAAGATAAGAAAAGATTTGATTTATGCATTACACTTGGCAAATAGGAAACAATTTAAATAAAGAGGATGGTAGCATGAGTATATGGCTCGGTGCCTCCTTTCAACGCAACACGCGATAGTGGAATTCATGGAAAGAATGTTTTATGCACCATGCACCATGCTGATTTTTCTTTTGTCTGAGCACATATCCATACACGATTTGCATTAAGCATAATAATTAAGAGGTATCAGAGAAACCTCCTGGATGCATGGCACTTGTCTTCCTTAGGTTGTGACCAACAATGAGCGTGAGAGGATGTCCTAAGCTGTAGGTTAGTCGTTGGGTCCTAAGGGGAAATTGTAGTGAGGAATGGTACATCCTGGAATGTAAAATATTGTTACCTTGAGAGGAGGTTGTGCTCATATGTGTTATATGTTTAGCAGTGCATCAAAGGGCCAATCCCTGAGATGTAGGAGAGCTGCAGTGGGGCTCCGACTATTAGTCGGTGGAGTGCCTCCTATATGTGTGTGACGAGGCGTTATGCCTAAGTACTTTGGGATCTCCCTCTAAGGAGTTTTAGGGAAATGTTGGACTATAAACTATGAACGCAGGAATTAAGCTTTAGGGCGGTTTGTCATTTAGCATTAGATTGATGCTCTTGGTCCACGAGGCCGTGAGGGTGTTTGTGTGTCATGAGCATGAGGTCCGGCTAGTGCTATAGCCAGTGCCGGCCCATTTCAGGTCCCATCAATGTAATCTTATATTTGAGCCTTTCATTGATAAGTAACATTATTAGTGGCACTATATATATTTTTATAAGTAATATTGATTAAAATATAAGTAAGGTAGTTTTATATTGATTAAAAATAGTATTATAAACATGTAAGTTTTATATTGATTTAAAATAATAATAATATGAGTAACATTGCTTAATGGCATAAGTTATCCACCCTCCCCTTCTACCCCTCGCAATTATGTTCCAAATTGCAATATAAATAGAGAAGTATTCTATTAATTAAAATTTATCACAAAGGCATATTATTTTAGTTATTGTAAATTACAACATAAACAAGGTAGTTACATATCAAGTTAAAAGAGTAATGGTTTTTGCATTTATAAGCAACATTTCTTAATGACATAAGTTATCCACCCTCCCCGAGCTCTCCCCTATTTAATTTTGTTGCAAATTGCAATATAAGTAAGAAAGTATTTTATTAATTAAATTTGTTAATAAATTATATAATATTTAGATTTTAACTTCGTACATAGAACAATGATGGTCCGTGGTAGTACTTGACCCTATACATGGCTCCATTTACCCTACACTAATATTTGATGCCTTAATACAACCATTGCTTTGTTATGAAATGCTCTAGGATATATTATCCAGCGTACTATTGCTGTTAAATCAAGTTTTGTATAGCTTGATTACCCTAACTTCATAATTTTGGTTATTTTGACTAAATTTTAATAACTCTACATTGTTAATCAATTAGTACTTGGAGCTTGTATAATGGATGAGTGTATTGATTAATATTGTTGCTTGATAGCATGAAGTCTTTAATTATTAAGGATTTCAATCTTAGCTTAACACCATTTAGGTTTTTTAAATAAAAAAGGGGGGAAATGCTTATTTAACCAATGGCTTTCCCTCTAAATAGGGTTCTTACCATCCCTTATAATGTGGCTATCTTCTAGTACAATCCCTTAAACATGGTTTCGATAAGTAATGAAATATTGATATGGGGCTTTAATCATGATACCTTATATATATATAAAATTCAATGCAGTGTGAGTCACTAATCGCATTTTTATCTTTATAATGCAATAATTGCTCTAAATAAGTTGCGTTTGTAATTAGTTTTTGAAATCACCAATTATATGTTTGACCTAATTTCTCCCTATTTTGGTTGAATTTATGATTGATAACATTCATTGCAACATGCATTAGATATTATGCGAATGGCCCTTCAAAACAAAAGCTCTATTCTTAACCTCTTAACAATGTTGTCAAAACTCTAACTACCCTAATCAACCGTAAACTAATAGTTCCCATATGACCCAACTATAGGCTAGCTTTTAGCTACCTTTGATCTTAACACTTATGACCAAGACTTTTCATGGCTTTTTCCCTAGTTTACTCTAGTACCCAACCCCTGTGTTTCTTTCTATTTATTGGTAACAAAAAAACCCCCCTCTTTCTTGAATGTCATTCCTTAAAGCTATGGGCCTATATAAGCTCATGCTAGCCTTGAGCCCACTCTCATCAATTGCACTCTTCTTTATTCCTCTTTGCATATCTCAAGATTTAGGGACACTCGTTTTGAGTAGCTTAATGGACATGACCAAGTTAAAGTTGTCTCATGAGGGTGATCGGGATAAGAACTAGATATTGCCCTTTAACACTTGGAATACAAGTTTGATTCTCTAGTCCTCACTAATAATCTAAGTATGTCTAGTTTTCTAGGTAACAAGTGGTGTCCCTCCCTCCAAACATGTTTTCTTTGATTGTGCTCAGGTTATCACTTGTAATTTGAGCTTGATGTTATATGCCTTATGATTTGATGTCATTACAAAATGTTATTTATTAATTGTTAAGATTTTACTATCTCAATACTTTGTTGAAACACACATGGGCGTGAGTGCATGCGTGCACACACACACACACACACACACACACAGATGTTTAGTATAGGAAATTGATGAGAGAGAATTTTCTATCACTTACACAGCTTCAATAGAAACTGTAAAGAGTAAGCCATCACATATTAGTCATGCTATTGCCACTTTTTGAAAATGCAAGAAATATAAGACATAGAATTTTTCATACTTTCGAAACCTATGTTCTAAAGGAAAAAATGACCCCTTCTTGTTTCTATGTGACCATTTTGAATCATTTTTTGATTTGGCTTCATCCCAACTCTATACCCCTAAAGGTAAGGAGCTGTAGGGTTGTACGATGGTAGGTTTTAAATTCTTGACCTCCCATTACTCATGTACTCATCCCATTGATTCAGTTGCCACTTATTGGCATTTGCCCCTCCTTATTGCCAAGTCCTTGAAAGGGAAAGCTGAAAAGTTATGCCTACCTTACTAATAAGGTTCTTTTTTTTTTTGGAGGGGGCCCTAAAAATAGAAAACCCTAGTATCTACATAAGACAAAAGAGGCTTATTTAAATGAGAGATGTATTAAGGGCCATTTCAAACTCGTTCGGACAGCTTACTCTGAACTGATGACAAATGGGTGGCTCGACTTCAAACTAACTAGATACTAGGTGCTCTGCACCCAGATTCCTTCAGTGCTTCATGCCGATATTCTCCCAATGCTTTGCATTAGTCTTCCATTGAGGTTCACAAGCATGTCCTTCTTTGTCTTTTTACACAATACCATACATGATGTTGCTTGTCTATGATCATCATGGCTTCCATCTTAACTTTTAATGTTAATGGTGGGAATGATACTCTTTGAAGGTTAAGGGAGTGTGTAAATATCTTTAGCACGAGACCCATCAAACCATGAATGACCAACTATTTATTCATTAGAGGAGTATAGCAATGGGTAGTAGAATTTAGTAATAACTTCCAATTTTAGAAACCTACTAAGTGAGCATATAGTGCAATATTGAAAAATTGAAAGTCAAGAATACTTGTATCAATGCAATATATCAATGCATGTGCTTGACATAGATGCAAAATAGTTAACATGTGGCTCTAGCCATTATTATGGATCGAGTTCTTTCTCTCACTTAAAATAATTCTAATACAATAATGCTTAAGAGGAATTGCTATTGAGTGACAAAGTCTCGAAGTATTCCATCCAAAAGTCCATGAAATACTTTTTCAAAGTTTCCATAAGAAGCCTTAAGGGGTTATGATTAGGAAGCCCTAAGGGCTATCAATAGACCCAAACTCAAATACATGGAATGTGGGGAGATTATGGGAGACGAAGGTGTCAAGGAGACACCAATGCTACAACCCCTTAAGGTGGAGGGGGATTACAAAGGTGATTGGATGTCAATAGAGTGTGAAAACCTCACAAATATATGTACCCATGTTAGATGGCATGAAGGATAGCACTAGTTTGATCATAGTGCCTAGAGTCATCATGGCCATGTACTTTTCTACTAAAGGAGACATTTGAGGCATCCTCTTACTAGTGAGAAAAAAATATATTGGGAAGAGCCATTCTCAAGACTCTCTTTTATCCACATTGATATTCTATACAATTATATCACATAATTTCCATTCCTCTCGAATTCTCTTTGGTGATGCAATAACTCTACCTTCTGATCCATAATCATAAGTTGATATGGTTGAGAATGCAAATTATGTGGTTGAAAATCTCCAAGTTAAACATGGAATTTACACGTGCAAGTAAATCAACCAAATGAGGAACCTTTTTATGTGTAGTCATGTATTCTATGGGCAACATCTATATGATCTTATAGCAAAAAAGCCACTTTTGTGACAATTTGGACCTTTTATAAAAAATTCCATTTCTCATCAAGCGAAAGACTTAGAAGAAACGGTTTTTGGGAAATGTGATAAGCATAAGATAGAAGTTGAAAAAAAAAAGAATGGGTCAAAACAAGCTAGGAAGTGTATATTTCTATGTCCATCTTTAAAACCATTTTCGCATAAAATTGAAAACTTTTACTATTTTTAATCAAGACCATCTCATTTAAAAAAAATTAGGTTAAAACTTTCATAAAAAATACTTTAATATGTATAGTATGCACTCCTGTTAGGAGATTTGTAATTAGCTAAAAATTATCAACTTTTTAAAAAGGTCCATTTTGCTGAATGCAGTTTGACCAAAATTTATGCACTTTTAATAACCATTTCATTGTAGAAAATGAATATTCTCTTGGAACTTGTTTTAAATCTTTTATTCTACTATCTTGTGAGATTGGTAAAGTCCCATCCAATTTTGGTATCGTATGCATATGCAATTTCAAATATAATTAAATTGGACATGAGCCACTAGAGGGGCTTGCAACCACTTTTGTGGCAAATTACAAGACTAGTGTTAGGAGCACGGGGGTCATGGTAGATGAAATTCTCTTCATGTAGATAGCATTTGCACCGTTGAGTGCACCGTGTGTCATCAACGCGACCCCGTACCATTGAACTATCCGAATGTGTGTGAATCCAACCAAAAAAATAATGCAAATTTGTTGGTCCAATAAGTCATCGGAAAAACAAAAGAGGTGTATTAAATAAATGAGGTGTGCTAGGTAATACAAATTTATTGGTTGTAACAAATTGTCAAAAAGAGGGAGAGGGAGATCATAGATGGATAGGCAGGGGCCTTGTCTCCATGATCATTTCTTGGGAGGAGGACAATTTCTACATGGACATGCCCTTCCTTTGAGTGCTTGACGGAGGTCGGGTTTCTTGATAGTCGCCATGGTTAGTTCTCTGTCACGTTTCATTTTTCTCTGTTGCTTCTCGTTTTGTTGTGATGGCAGCCATTTTTTTTTTTTTTTGCTGCATCTTCTGCTTCTCCATTCTGATCCTCGCCTGATCTGTTTTCACAGGCAGAAGGGGAGAAGTATATGAACCCCAT
This sequence comes from Lygodium microphyllum, assembly GCF_053477565.2. Taxonomy (NCBI): domain Eukaryota; kingdom Viridiplantae; phylum Streptophyta; class Polypodiopsida; order Schizaeales; family Lygodiaceae; genus Lygodium; species Lygodium microphyllum. The sequence continues at coordinate 44,343,886 of NC_141152.1, forward strand.
CACTTGCTTCTTCCACGTGCTCTTTAAGGTGTGCCTCGTCTCCGCTAGAAGACAGGATATGGATTTGTTAAACGCGTCAGTTTCTGTTAAACATACCATAGACACATCCGATCGTATAATTCACTTGTTGAATTCGCTTATGAAATTGCATTTGCGTGGTGTGGCAAATTTCTGTCAAACTTCAGTCTACAGCTACGGTGGCATATGATCTAAACAGGAGAGCGTTTGTTAAACTGATTATCTTGAAATTTGTAACCGTTGAAATTGCTAGCGGTAAATTATGTATTGCAATTTGAGTGTACAGCATTACTGCTGTCTGCAATGTCTGATCTAGACAGGAAAGTTTGTCAAACACATGTTTTTGCATAGCAAATCAGGTCATAGGACACCTGTTGAAATGCCAACGAAATAACGTTCGCATTGCATGCTTGTGCCAAACTTCAATCCACGGCATCAGTGACATTCGATCTACGTTTACCACTTTTTGATTGTCATGTATGTGTTTGTGGACAAAATACTAAGTTCTCATTGTGTGTTTGCATTCTAGGGTTTGGCCATTGCCTTTTACATCCTGTCTTCCCTTTTCTTCAACTATTTTGCAATCCATTTTGTCATCACCGTCTTATTTGCGGCCTTAGACTTCTGGGTAGTCAAGAATGTCAGTGGGCGCATCCTTGTTGGCTTACGATGGTGGAATGAAGTGAATGATCAAGGCGAGAGTGTTTGGCAGTTTGAATCACTAGATCAGCAGGTATACTAATGCAGTTTTGTAGAAGTGTCACACATGGACAATACATCAATTGACTTATACATTACTCGTTCACAGGAATTGGCAAGGCTGAACAAAAAGGATTCCTGGCTGTTTTGGTGGACACTTTACCTCAATGTGCGTAAAGTTCGCCCTTATGCTTGTTGCTTTCTATGAATTTGGTGGCTTGTGATACAGGTTTAGCATGGGCATTGTATGAATTTGGTGGCTTGTTAACGCGTTTGTGTAGGTTTATTTGCATATATGTGGCAAAAAGCATTATATGAGTTTATCTTGTTGTACTAACTTTTCATGCCTGTGCACTATAGGTTGAAATTAATGAGAATGAGGACAAATTTTGTTACTCTCTTACAGTAGGAATTAGAGACTGCATGACAGATGTTTTGTAAATATGCATAGTTTCAGAAGCATTTATATTATGCTGCTGTAATTGTAAAATCAGATCCATATGTATCATTGTCTGTATGTATCAGATCTGGATCTTGGTGGCTTGATTTTCAACAGTGAGAATGGTGATCCATTCAAGGAGCCTTTGTGTTTTATATTTGAGAACACACAGATTACTTTTAAGGTAGCTGAAACTGTGTGTCATCAGATTCCTGTTGCTGTAGGAGATGCACATTTAATTTCAAGAACAGCTCTTAAAGATCTTTGGCTTCTTCAAGTTTTGGATATTACTAAATGTTAGCCTTGCCCATAAGGGCATGCTATTGTACTATTTGAAGTGCACTCTTGGTCAAAGCAATCGAATTACTCCGAGTTAGCTAGGATATGGAGTGGTTCATTTCTCTTTTGACATTGACAAAGTTGGCTAGTTCCTCTTCCTCTCTCTTTTCTAGAATCCTCTCCTTAATACTTGCTTTGCCCAACAAGCCCCTTTGTTTGACATTTAGAGCTCATATAAGGAGATGGACTTGGAGGAGGCAAGCCTCTTTCAAAACCTCAGGGATGTAGTAGACATTACATCATATGAGAAACCTTGGATCAATGCCCATCATTAGGATTCACCTTTGATCCACTTAGGCATGGAGCGAGTACAATTGACTACTTGGTGTATTAGGTTGATCCATTGGAGTGGGAACAAATCATGCTTACTTGGGCTCTATCATTGACATACATATACATGTAAGTAACACCATGTTAGCAACATTGTAGTTCTATCTAGATACCTTAGGATCCTTCTCTCTCAAGTCAATAGCCATGTATATATGGACCATTTTAAGTAAGGATCTTGGGTACAGGTCCAACACTACCTTTAGAGGAGGTCACCTCACTACTTGGTGTTGCCTTGCACATACTAGTCATGATAACATTTCCTGATGCAAATTGGAAATTGGATTGAGGCCACTTTGTAGGATTGTCTTATAGGATATTTGGTATGACGAGGAGTGGAGCACCATGCGAGTACGACTTCATATAAGAGGTGGCGATATGACAACTCATACACCATGAGTCATCTTACATCTTTTGGTATCTGATTTGATGCAATAAGTGGGCCCATGATGCAAGAATTGAGTTATTTAACCAACTCTTCATGAGTTGAGATTACAAGAAGGTTTGTACAAGATTTCAAGAGCACCATCACTGGAAGCCATAGGGACGTTGAATTTTGAGATACTTTAATGTTGCTGATAACATTTGATTAAGTTATTAATCAAATGTGCAAGGTTGTTTAGCACATGTGATACACATGGCAGTTATTTCATGGTAACAGAACAAGGACTCCGAGGATGCAGTGGGTATCAAAGGCAAAAGTTGTGATAAGTTATGCCAATTGGGTTTTGGTGGTCAGTCGGTGTTAGTTTTGACTCTAGGACATTTGTTTGGCCAGCAAGTGTCAGTGGTGAGACTAGGGACTAGCATTAATTAATTAATTAATGCCAGTTTAAGGATCAATAGAGTTTGGGGACCACTTTAGGTTGCAAAGGGCCTAGCCAATTTAATTATGAATAGGCACATTTAATTTTGGACAGGCTCAGAAGGGTTGAAATTATTTTTTAGGATTATTTAATTTTGAAAATTAATTAAATGATCGGATAATGCTGAAAAATGGGTTTAGAAGGTTGTCAATTTGCAAAAATGCCCATGCGAATTGAGAAAACGTTTTTGGGGGCTAGTCTCAGCCATTCAGTTAGTTTATAGTCCAGGGGAAAGAGCGAGAGAGTTGCTGGTCCATTTCAAAGAATAGCAATTTGCCGCAGAAGACAGCCATTTGGGGGCTTGTGAAGAAAGCAGATTTCTCTCTTATCTTGGCTTTCTTTTACCTTCTCCAATCCATTCTTAGGAGACCCTAGCATTTCTCAGCCAAATTTGGTGGACAGTAGAGGGATCTCTATTGCAATTCCTGAATTTTTGCAACAATTAGGGTTTAGCAACTATCTTAGAACCCATGCCAACAAATATGACCCTCAATGTTGGACATTATGAGAGCACTTTCAACTAATCACATGCAATGCTAACCCTTTAGGGAGGATGAAACTCATGGATAGACATGAGATAAATGCATAAGATCTCAACTACAAACAAATGTAGGTATGATGAGTGAGTTTGAGTCAAGAATCAAAGAAAATAATATTGAAGTTAGAGATAATACAACTATCACTTAGATCTCATATGCTCTTGGCATTATATAAGACATTCTAATGAGTTTCATTGTGTGTTACGGTGATAAGGCATCGTACATTGAAATCAATGCTTGCTATTTGTTGTACTGTCGGGGATTTCAGATGCCTAGCCACTATTGTAAATTTGGCGTAGGATTTGGTTAGTTGGGGTCCAATTAGAGCAAGTCTTGGGTGAAAATCAAGGGGCAATTTGCCCGATTTATTTGTTGATTGTTGGATCAGCAAGGGGCTTTTGGATCAGCAAAGGAGATTGTGGAATCTCAGCTTGTAATATATCCATTGGCAATTGAAGTTAAAGATATACCAAAGGGGTGCTAGTTTTGTTCTAACATGATGTCTACCGTCCAAGATTATCAAGGTAAATTATGCATTTCAAATTATGTTTATTTGCTGATTGTTGTAATTAAGTGCTTGATCAGGAAATTACCCCCTTTCTAAGAAGGAAGGCTAGTTCTAGTGAGTTTCACTAGAACTAGCCTTCCTCCTTGAAGAGGCTGGTAATAAAGTGATTAGCAAGCAATCAAAGCACATAAACTGAAATGCACAATTCACCACTTACTCTAGGACAATGGATAGCTTGTTGGCTTCAAAATTGGAGTCCCTCGTGATATTTCTTTGTTTTTATCCCCAAATGGATGGAATACATTGAGGTTCTTTAATCTCCTCCGTCAATCCAAGTCTCTTGCTATTATAAATGACTGCACGCCTTCAAACCAAATTTTCCCTTGGCTTGCTTGGGGATTGGCCTTCAATTGCTCCTTGGATGTGAAATTTAGCCCCCAATGTTTGCTAGTTGAATGGCCACTTGAATCTCTTGAAATTGCCTCAATGTCAGTGATTGAAATTCAAGTCTCTAGGCCTTCAATTTCTGAGCATGCTTCTCAAGATGGCTGTCAAACCTTGATTTTTGTTTCAAATTAGGATTTATATCATAGATTCACCAAAATTCCACCTCTAATGGCTGAATTTGCTGGAAATTCCTGAGAAAGACTGAGAATAGGTTGGAGGATGAGAGAGAATGTTGAGGAGAGAGAAAATGCAGGTGGGCAGCATGAAATGCCCACCCAGGTTGAAACCGACCAATCCTTTTGGGGATGGGTGGTAATGACTTGATTTAACACTACTTACAGTAAGCACCAAATTCTCACAAACTGATGTCGCTACTTAATCTTGGATGTTGGACCCATGATTGGCCCCAAAACTCGCACCCCTTGCGGTATCTCTTTAGCTTCTATTACGACTGGATAAAGTACATTGAGATTTAACTCCAATCTCCTTCACTATCCAATGCCTCTTGTTGCCAGAAGCGAACAACAATCCTTTAAACCTATTTGCCCCTTGGTTTGATTGGGGATTGGCCTTCATTTTGCTCCTTGGATGACAAGGTTTGCCCCAAATTCAATGTTGGCTGGCTGGCCTCTTGAAATTTACTGAAATGTGCAAAATTCAGCAAGTGAATTTCAAATATTAGGCCCCAATTTTTGAGCACTCTTCTCAAGGTGGCTAGTTAGCCCTAAATTTGCTATAATTTAGGGTTTAGCACCAGAATTCTGAGTTTTCCAATTGCACACTTTTGGGACTAAATTTGGCTGAGATTCTTAAGAGAAGCTGTGAATTGGCTGAAAGAATTGAGAGGAAGTTGGAGAGAGAAATTTTCAGAGTTTCATTGCCAAAATTGGCTGAAATTCAATGCTGCCCTACCGTGAATGGTTGATTGATTGTAGCCAAATGCGCATTGGAGCCCAAACTACAGTTGCCAGCCTTTAGATGATGAACCCTGCTGTTGCCAGCCTATAGGAGTCCTTGATCATCTAGTGTCCGCTTTTTGTGTCTCTTTCATGGCTGGAACAGCCTCCACAACAGGCATCTACGGTAGCTTTGTCTCTCTCCTTCTCCCTTTAGCTGTCAGAATGCTGGAATGAGGGTCTACCAGCCTCTAATAGTCCTTTCCCCTCTTGCATGGGAAAGTTTTGCCTAGTGACAGCATTCTAATTGCAATTTTCACAACTTAGCAATTTTTAGCCCAATTAAATTAATTTTCAGAATATTAAATCTGAAAATTGATGTCATTAATAATTCTTGCTTAGAAAAATAGGAGTGCTAGGCCAATTTGTGGGCCAAGTAATCATGAGCATTTATTAGCCCTTAGAATGGTATTAAGTAATTAATTAATGCATAGTTCCTAATGTCACCATTGACATTAATGGCTAATAAATTGTTCTAGGCCCAACTTTGTCACCAGTCACAATTGAGTTCTTGACTGGTATAACTTGTTATAACTTTTGCCTTTGACACCCACTGACTTGTTGGGGTCCTTCACTTGCCATTATGACTTTGACTTGCACAACACATGTACCTCACGTTTGCACAGTTGATTAACAGCTAAATCAAATGCTAAGCAAAGCATAAAAGATTCACGTCCCCATGACAGTTCTCCCCCTTGAAATCCTCTCAATTGGCTCCGATTGCACTTCAATGTGCCTAAGCAAAGTGTACTATAGTGGAATTTCCATAAGGCATCATAGTAAAACATCATTAGTTGCTATTGCTTAACCATATACTAAGAAATACTTGCTGAAAATTTCCAGCTAGCATACAATATGCTCAAAATATAATAGACCAAAAGAGTCCAAAACTACTACAAGAAACCCATAGGATGCATCCATTACTAATATATCTCAATTGTTCTATGGCCAAACAACCATAGTAAAGTGTAGATAGAGTCCAAACCATGGCTGAACTATCAATGGCATTCATAAAACACATTGCTGTCCATAAAACCAATTGAATACCATTGAATACTAATGACCATGCACTATAAACTAACAAATGGTAATGAACCTATGATGATCATAAACTGATGCAAATGTATAGTCTCGGAGCTATAGATGAAAAACATACCATATGCATACTAAGTATAGTGCTGAATACATTTGATATCCACTATACACTAGAGCTGTCCATTAATGGAGGAGTGAAAGTGCTAGATTTTCCCTTGAATATTAGACAATATTCTGGACTCTTTCTCTGTTAAACTTGACCAAGCTTGATCTAAAGTCAGCTCCGAGAAGAACATCTAAGGTCTAGTTGCAACAATTGAGAGTGGTTTGATAAGTTACTCTCTTCCATCCATTTAGCGCCATTGATGAATAATTTTGAAACTCCACTAAATATCTCTTGGAAACTCTACCTGTGATCTTTCTCTCTTTATGTGCCAATATTTGCTTGGGTACCAATATCTCATCCGACTTCTCAACCCTTGGCTAAATTTCAGCAAATACATCCTTTGGCACATAACCATGAAAAGGTTTCAATAAGCTCACATGAAATGCGTTATGTATTAACTAGTGTGGAGGCAAATTCAGCCTATATGCAATATCACTGATCTTCTTCACCACCTGGAAGAGCCTATATGGAAGAGTATTACATCAGGGCATTGGGTGGTAATGACTTGTTGTAATACTAATTACAGCTAGCATACAATTCACATAATTTGAAATGCAAATGTTATTGCTTAATCTTGGACATTTGACATTTGGTTGGCCTCGAAATTGATGCCCCTTGTGGTACTTCTTTAGCTTCTATTAGAATTGGATGAAGTACACTGAGATTTAACTCCAATCTCCTTCACTATCCAATGCCTCTTATTGTGAAAAGCGAATAGCAAGCCTTCAAACCAATTTGCCCCTTGGTTGATTGGGGATTGGTCTTCAATTCGCTCCTTGGATGACAAAGTTTTCCCCAAATCCAATGTTGGCTGGCTGACCTCTTGAAATTCGTTGAAATGCTCAAATTTCAGCAATTGAATTTCAAGTGCTAGGCCCCAATTTTTGAGCACTCTTCCTAGGGTGGTCAGTAAACCATATTTTTTACTGGAACTTAGGGTTTAGCATCAGGAAATCTCCAAGTGTACCCTTTTGGTATCGAATTTGGCGAAGATTTTTAGGGAAGCTATGAATTGGCTGTGGTTGAGAGGATAGAGAGGAAGCTGAAGACAGAGGAATTTCAAAGTTTCATCACCAAAATTGGCTGAAATGTAATGTGCCTTGTTGTGAATGGCCAATTGATTGCAGCGAAACCTGCATTGGAGGCCAAGATGCAGTTGCCAGCCTCTAGGATGATCAACCTTGCCATCACTAGCTTGTAGGAGTCCTTGATCAACTGCTGCTTGCCTTTGATGCACTCTTCCATGGTTGGAACAACCTCTACAACAGGTGTCTATAGCAGCTTTGCCTTTCTCCTCCTCCCTTTGTTAGTAGTCTAGTCAGCTCATATGTGAGTCTGGGCTATGCTTGATATTATTGTGTAAATTAGGCATTTTATAGTAGCCATTTTAGTGATTATTTAGGCATTTATTGCTAGCTGACCGGCTGCCATATTTGGGATATTTGGGCCTATTTATTCAATGGCTCCTTCTCTCATTCAGTCATCATCATTCTTTAGGTAGTCTTCTTGTTGGAGAGAGGAGCCAGTGCCGGTGCCCACATAGCTAGTGACTCACTGTTGTACATGTCATTCTTGTGTCTAGTATATGGAATCCATTTGCCGAGCACATCTTTGAGTTTTCTTCATTTGCAGTGTGCTTTTGTTCTTTTGTTCTTTCTCTTTTGTCTTGTGTTCAGCAGTTTATTTCAGCACTTGTCTATGCTTCCATTGATGCACCACTTTTGACATGGTATCAAATTGCAGGATCTAGGATTTTGCTGTGGTTTTTTTGCTTATTATAGGTCTTTCTTCCCCCTGCTGATCAGGCCTACGTTTTTCAGACTGGCAACCTGCGTTTTCAGCCTGCGCTTGGATTTCAGCCTCTGCAATCGTCAGTTTGCTGCATTCAATTCTCCACTTGTGTGCATTTTTGGTTTTCTGCCCCTAACCGTGGCTGGGTGACTATTTGTATATGCCATTTTTGCTGTTTTTGACAGTTTTTGAGTGGTTTTTCTTAATTTTGTAGTAGTTGTCTTTTGTTTTTTATCAGATTTTTGGTTACATTGCATGTGGCTCTCATTTTGTGAAGTCTTTGCTGTTGGTTTGGCTGTATTCCCTCTTTGTATACCCTCTATCTTCTATCTTCTTTTCTTCTCCTCTCCAGATGACTCCTCTGTGCACTTCTACAGATTATAAGTTACATGGACCTGACTATCTTACATGGAGTATTGTGATGAAAGCTTGGTTTGTGCAGAAGCAGATTTGGTACATTGTATGTGGAGCTATTTCTTGGCCTCAGCGTTCTTTTTCTTTTCTCGACGATTTTGATGAGGACAACCATGAGGATGCTATGCTTATATGGGATGTGAACGATGCACGTGCGTATTCTGCACTGCTTCGGTGTATTTCTAAAGAAGCTCTCTAGACGGTTACCTCCTGTAGCACATCATTAGAAATATGGTCAAAGCTTCGGATGTTGTATGAGGCCCCTTCCCCCATGCGTGTTGTGACTCTTTATGGACATCTTCAGCAGATGAAGTTTGAGTCCAAGGATACGATTCAGTATTTTTTGCTCCGCATTACACAGGTACAGGACTAGCTTCGACATATGATGTTTGCCTTTCAAGAGGTATATCTTATGTGTATGGTACTCTATAAGCTCCCCTTGGAGTTTGATGGAGTGGCAAATGCTTTTAGGGCACAAACATCCTCTATACTTGTGAGCTTTACACATGTCCTTGATGTTGCTTGAGCATGAGACATCTTTGCGTTTCCAAGGGAGGCTCTCATCTCATTATGGTGGTTCTAATGAGGCCTTTACAGCTTCAGAGAGAAGTGACAGGAAGAAGAAATTGAAGGCTGAGTGTTATCATGGTGGTAAGAAGGGCCACTTGCGGAAGGACTGCAAGGAGTTAGCAGCCTCATGGAAGAAGAAGAAGAAGCGGGATGTGGACTTCTCTGACGCGTCATCCTTTTCTTCAGACTTCGATTTCAATCCTTTGGCCAAGGCGAAGTCTACGGTGCGGAAGGGATCCACTTCTTTAGATTGCGGAAAGGGCTTGATTGCCCTTTCCTCAGCTGCTTTCTAGTCTAGATGTTGCGGTCATCCCTTAACTCTCTGGTGCCAGAGAGGGAATGCGAGAGGGTGGTGAGATGGGGCAACCGAGCCTTATCTATACACGTATACAAGTGCACATGTTTAGAGAGGGACGTTCTTGACGCATCGACCTGGCAGGTTCAAATCCTGGAGTTGGGATTGACATCTAGGGTCATGATGAGCTGTTTATTTGATAGAGAGCGGGCTTGGCTCCTAGTCTTGAGCTCACATGAGGGGATTTTTTGGTAGTCTTGTCCAAAGGCAGGGAATCCATGGTCACATATGCTCCAAGGCATTTTTGATAGGATAGTCTTGTATGCTACTACGAGACATTGTTGACAGACATTGAGATCTGTTACGACTCTTCTCTATTTTCAAGAGCTGGTACGATTGACATTGACCTCAGGTCAATACATAGAACAATCTATGATGGAGGACAATATCCCAAATTATGGTTGCCAAAATTTAGGTGGTTTGTATTCCCGTAGGATAACATGTGGATCAAGCCAAGCTAGATGGGATACTAACGGTGTTGTAGGGGAGACATGTCCTTTGAAAATAGACTAGATGTTTTAGTATTTTTTTTAAATAGAAAAGCCACTTTCAATTTTACGAACCTCAAATTATTGTAATAATATGTCTTAATCATCAATGATGAACGAAGAAGGGAGCTCAATTGTGTGTGTGTGTGTGTGTGTGTGTGTGTGCATGCGTGTGTGAGGAAATGAGAAAAAACACTACATAGTTATTATTATTTTTGTCATATGAGAGAGAGAGAGAGAGAGAGAGAGAGAGAGAGAGAGAGAGAGAGAGAGAGAGAGGAAGTGAGAAACAACACTACACAATAATTCTTTTCTTTGTCATAGGGACCTATTACAGTCATTAGTATGGTAGGACATTGCAAAGACATGACACAAGCCAAACGCAACATAAAAGGGATTGAACATTAAACTCACCTCCTAGCCATAGAGCCAAACAAGCTCACCCTCGTGTCAAAAGATGACGTACCAATGAGACAGTAGGGTTTGTGGGGAGGAACACGGAGTGAACTTGGCAAACATGGAGAAGAGAAGAGAAGAGAGAAGAAACTCTCATGAATGGAATGATGAAATTCTGAATCATGGAGTGAATGTGATACAAGGGAACAAGGGTGCCGTTGCATAAGGAAGATGATGAAGACAGCCACGAACCATGAACCGCAATGTCCTCTTGAAGGGGTGTGAGGGTAGTGGAGAGGTTGGAGAGAAGAGGTGATGGACTGAATGAATCAGCCTTAAGGAATGCATGAGAGAGTGGCCTATAAATAGGCATAGTCAGTCTTGGATGGTGCTCCTTTTTGGGGCTGCAAACCCTAATTGCAAAATGCAGAAATGCAAAAATGCAAACTGCAGGTGAAGGGTTTCTTAACACCCCCTCTTAGGCCCAAAAGGGGGAAGAAGAGAAGAGTGAGGTGGAGATGGAATGCTACATGCTAAAGAATGCTCATGCAACAGGTGCCACTTGGAGAGTGTCCCTCGTGGGGAAATTGTTTACTTGCCTAAGCGCCCTAGTTTAAAGATGATGGAAACATGCAACGTAGAGGAGGAATGTTAGACTTTGTATTTTGCCAGGAACCATAAGGATATACTCGTACTTGATCTCGGGAGTTGGCTCCATGCTGACCAAGTGACCAAAGCAAAAAGAGGAGGAGGAAGAAGATGTAGGGGATGCCTAAGATTCAAGATTTCAACTTGAAAGGTAACGTGCAGTAAAGAACAGTAGACAGAGTGTATTGGAGATCCCGAAACTCAACCTCGGGAGAGAAGCCACTAGCTTCGTGCATCCATGCGGGAAGGAATACGAAGGCCTCATCACCAAGTCGCGGCGGCTGAACCTCCAAGGCCCCGATCTAGGTAGATCCTCGAGATCCTGGGTATCAAGAGATGAGATGATTGTTGGAAGGAAGCCACCCCATCCAAGGGTAGAAGAAGAAGGTAAAAGGCCTCCGCTAAGGTGTGCGAAGGATTGAGCGGTGGGTGGGGACCCCCTATAAAACTAGAAGAATAGAAGCCCCCTCTGAAGTCGCAATAGATGTAGATGCCCCCTTGGAGGGCAAAGAAAGATCATCCCTCTATGAATCCCTCTGTGAGGTAGATAGGGAATCCAAAAACTCATGGATCACGGACTCCGAAATGTCTGCGGATGAAGGAAGTGCCGCCGATAGTGCCGAAGAAGATATCTGGGGTGGTGAAGAACGCCTTGAGTTGGCCTCTCGAACCTGAGTAGGCGAGGGTGAAGGGTGGGGCTTAGACTGAGCAATGAGTGGGCGATAGTCGCTACTTCTCAATGGAGCGGACTGGGAAACGGAAGAAGGGGAAGGAATCAAGCAGCCATTCTCTCTCGAAGGAGCAGACTGACAAGGAGACGGTATTAAACAATCACTCTCTCTCGATGGAGCGGACTGCAAAACCTTGGGCCGTGGTAGCCACTGTACTTGAAAATAGGCGGGAGAAGACTGCTGATAGCATTGCGACGATCTCTAGGAGGTCGTAGTGCCAATTGATCCTCCATGTGCTCGAAAGGTCTTAGTACGCATCGGATGCGTCTTATTGCCTTGAGTATAGTACTCTGATAGCTGATGCAAAATTATCTTTGCAGCCCAGAAAGGACAGGTGGCACAAGGAGTGCCTGGTGGAAGATGCATATACTCCGGGGGGGCAAAGAAGCCATGGGTACTAGTGTGCCTTGCTGAAGAAGGAAGAGGTTAGCCACGAACCATGAATTGCAATGTCCGCCTCAAGGGCTAGGAGGGCAGTGGAAGGGCTGGAAGTGAGCTGCCAATGGGAGGAGGATGCGACCAGTAGTGAGAGGTTGCAACCAGTAGAAAAACGCAGGTGAGGAGAGAGAAAGACTCAAAATGTAGGCTGCACGAGAAAGAAAGACTAAAAACGTAGGAAAAACCAGCAGCAACAGTCAGTATGCTGAAATCAGCTCTGAACAGTGTGTGTGAGGTTGGAAACAGGCGCCAAACTGTTATAGACAGCAATGGCCAGCTTGGACCTCAATGTCCTCCGCGTCCAGGTGGTGGGCAGCAAGCTGAAATACTTGAAATATGCAAAAACGAGATTGTTTTCTGAACGGAGAGTGATCAGCAATAATCACTCTGCTGTAAACAGCTGCAAACAGGAGGTGGAGGGCTGGAAACAGGCGCCAAACTGTAGATGACAGCAAGGGACAACTAGGACTGCAATGTCCTCCGCGAAAGGGGTGTGGGCAACAAGCTGAAAACACCTGAAACCTGTAAAAACGAGATTTTGATGTAGCAGCAGTAGAAGAGAAGTGGATGCAGAATTTGCCACCGGTCTTTGCCGTCACTAGAGTGGCGGATCTTTGCTGCTGTTTGAGCAGATCCAGCTTTGATACCATGTCAAAAGATGACGTACCAGCGAGACAGTAGGGTTTGCGGGGAGGAACACGGAGTGAACTCGGCAAACATGGAGAAGAGAAGAGAAGAGAGAAGAAACTCTCATGAATGGAATGATGAAGTTTTGAATCATGGAGTGAATGTGATACAAGGGAACAAGGGTGCCATAGCACAAGGAAGATGATGAAGACAGCCACAAACCACGAACCGCAATGTCCTCCTGAAGGGGTTTGAGGGCAGTGGAGAGGTTGGAGAGAAGAGGTGACGGACTAAATGAATCAGCCGTAAGGAATGAATGAGAGAGTGGCCTATAAATAGGCATAATCAGTCTAGGATGGTGCCCCTTTTTGGGGCTGCAAACCCTAAATGCAAAACGCAGAAATGCAAAAACGCAAACTACGGGTGAAGGGTTTCTCAACACCCTGAGCTTGGGAGCTAGCAGCACTTCAGGCCATGACCACATCCCATACCACCAAGCCCCAGCATCTTGGTATACGGATGTGTCGATCAATGGGCCAAGAGTCCAAGAGTAGTGATCACATAGTGAATGTGCACAATAGGGCCTTGAGTCCTTTTTATAGGACTCCGTTGCCCTAACCCCAAAGTGTCCTTAGTGCATTCACACTAAGTCACTTCGTAACCACCGTGACCAATGCTACTAGCACCCATCGGGATGTCCATCGACATAACACCATTTCCCATTCCGTATTCCTTGTTACTAGTGGCAATGACATGAATTAATAAAGGGCCTTGCTAGATTGCACACAGCCCTCATGCGCCGTAGCTCTTGCCTCTCATGCTCGAGGAGAGATAGGCAGGCAGTCATTCATGGCCACCACCAAGTCATTCATACATGCCCTAATCCATGCAACTAAGCTTGTAGAATCATCGGTAAGGGTACCATGGCCAGGAACTCCCCATCACCAAGGTGACCGAAACATATGTCCATGTAAGATCTGCTGTGTTGTTTGTGCATGCTGTAAATCACTCCTTGAAGCTTATTTGGCAAAGTCAGAATAGTTTTTTCATATGGCATATGCATATGGGTATAGAACTATGAAATTAAAAATGGTTCAGCCCACTGAAATTCCATACGTGGGTATTTCATAGACAACCTTAAAATTCAAGGGGATATACCAAATAAGACTCTTCAAATATGCAGAAACATAAAATCCATTCAAGAAACATGTAAAATAAGTTATATTTGACAGTTTGACAAGAGCTGAGAGTTGTTTGAACTGTGAATCACGATAGACGAGGTAACCGTTATAGTGTATCACTCCTGTAAGCTCCAAAAAAGAGTATCTAAGACCTACATGTGTGATCTCAAGAGGGACAATGTAAGTCCAAAAAACTAGGAAGAAGAAACAAAATAGGAAAATCGCAAGCATAAATGATTTCTCCCAAAACAAAATCCAACTCTTTTAAACATTGTTCAATGAATGAATTATTTTTTTCATACTTACCATACTCAGACATACGTAGACTTTCTGGATTCATACACACATGAAAAAAACTATGGAAGTAAGCGCTTCCCACCGTCTACAAATCAATCGCATCGTTAGGAGTTGCTTAATTCTGGCTTGTGACCGAAGAAGGGATTTTGCACATTCAACCTCCATAAATAGTCTTTTTGCATCTTGGCTAACACTTGAAATCATTATTATCCTGGTGAGTGATTAGATGCAGGCATGCCAAATTTGCCTGTCAAAAGCCAACTTTTCTGGAAATAGCTGAGGCCGGATGTCTGAGTCTTTCAGTATGAAAGTGAGTTGGACTGTAGGCTGTTTTAGCTTGGTTGCACCATTGGGTGCAGTAAGGTTGCGAAGCCAAGGTTTATTTAAAGGGGGATAGGTCTTATTTATTACTCAGTGTTCTATTAACCTGTACTTAGCATTCTTAAGTAGAGAGGAGAGGTATTTTTTGTGTTATTTGTCCTTTATGCCACTCAATTGTCTCCTTGATCAGTAATAAAAATAGTAATTATTGTACATGCTAAGGCTTGTCATTCTGTAAGCAACATTTTGCAAACTATTGGCAGATGTGTTTATTGTAGAGACAAGTTTATTTCCCTAGCATTTCCTGATTGGAAAAGACTCAATCTCCTGTATGAACTAATTGATAAAGAGATATGTCTTAGGGTCCTTGTGTGGGTTGTTCTTCAGGCTGCAGTGTGGGTAGCTCTTGGAATTATTGCAATCATAAGGCTCAACATTGATTATCTTTTGGTGGTTGGAGTATGCTTGGCGTTGAGTATTGCAAATCTCATTGGCTTCACAAAGTGCAAAAAAGGTAATTTGATGTTGGGTTATTGGGCTATTGAGCTTTTTAATCAACATAGAAACTTCGTATTTAAACTTCTTCAGGCATTTGAATTATTATAGACGAATCAAAACTTAATATGGCTCACATGGCTGTTTACACTTTGCATGATACTGCTGGTTGTCTCAGTCTAGATTAAATTTTCAGGGAGTGTGGTTAATTTTTTTTTGGAGAGAGAGAACATGTTCAGTATATCCTTAGCACAACTCTTCACTGCTTCCTAGATGGATGACGGACTGTTTGTTGTGCAGATGCCAAGAAACAGATTCAAGCTTTTGCATCTCAAACAGTTGCCTCACATGTTGCATCTACAATTCAGTCGGCCTTCAGTGTAGTTTAAGTATTTTAGTTTTCAATCGGTTCATTGTATTGATCAAATCTGATCCTGTGGAGGCAGCGTTCCAATTGTGGAATCCTTGGTTGAGGTTTATTGTTTTACCTTTCATAATCCATGATATGGGGCTGCAGAGAATTTTCTGGCTGGTGTAAACAGCATTATGTCACAGTATTGCTGCTCTTCTAATGAGCACTGCTGTAAGCTTTCCTAAGATCCTAATTTGCAAACAGCTTGCAGAAAACACATGCCATCTTAATGCATGAATCGCAGGATGTTGTGAACTTGAGGTAGTTGTCTTAAAACTTTACTAGTCTAGCTACTATTCTTTGGCAAAAACAGCTGCCGAGCTGCAACCATCAAACTCAGAGACTACTCGTGGTTGTAGATATTTGTGACTACAGCAAATTTCACGATGGGATGAACCTAAGCATTGTAACAGGAACTTATTTGCTACGTCTTGCATTCAGTAGCCCTACTAGTAAGTTTGTCTCTCCTTATTACTTTGCAGGGTACTTTAAATATGTAAGGTTTTGCACAGTCCAATGCCAATTATTTGCAGGTCACATGTTGCTACTGTGTCATTGCCTTGTTTGGTTGGTTCCTCTAAAACATTTCTTGCAAGTTTTAGCTCTGAAACTGGAATGTGCAATAAAAGTGAAAAAATCAAGTAGGAACCAAATTGTCCTAGTATGTATGCAAGAGAATATGGAAAGATTTTGCTTAGTAGACCCCGAACTATGATAAATTTGAGTCAATCGCTAAGTATATCATGCAATGCATTGATGATTGGCTTAATAACATGGCAAAACTCATTGTGCAATCTGAAGGTGTGGAATGTTTGCACGATTAAGCGCTTGGTAGTTGAAACTCAAGGAAAAGAGGTACAACAATATATGAGAGGAATTGTTGTTGACTCTCAATTTTACATGCAGCAATTGATATGTTGACATTCTAGCAGGATTACTAGCTCGAGTTCTATGGTAGTATTAGCTGATTTTTATCCTTCAACACTGCAGGCGCTATTGAATTCAATACTCCATAGATTACTATTTCCACAATGCCTTGTGCCTTGCCTCTTCAGACTTTTAAATTACAATTGACAACGTAGTTCGTTATTTCATGATTTGTTTGAACCTTTTTGCCATCTTGCCTCTTCAGGGTTTTCAGAGTACTAAATTATCAAAGGTCTAGGCTAGGAGTGAAAAAGTAGATATGTTCTTGAAGAAACGGGTCTTTAGATGTAAGGTGTGTGGGTTTTGATGTGATATCAGTCTTCAGATGTAAGACTTTTAGGTTTTTGTGTGTGTATTGTGATCACATATGAATTGAGATAAGTATTAAAACGCAAGAGTTCATTGATTATGCTTTATTATCTTTTGTCTTTTTCTTTCACACCATTGAGGTTTGAGGTATTATAGTAGGACACTAAAGTTTTGTTCCAATGGTGATGGGGCTCATGTGACCTTGGTCTATTTTTGTGATGATTGTAGCCAATACTGATGAGGCTTGATATGGCTATACACTAAGCACAATTTGGTTTAACTTGGCTTTTAGTAACTAGTTGCACCATGACCTAATGTTTTTGTGCTCTTCTCAATTTTGGCTACTTGGACATCTAAGCAAATCTTTAAAGCTTTGTACAAGTAGATGTTCTACCTAAAGGAACTCGCTTGAAAATGTGTTCAGTTGATCGCTTCAAATTTAAAGAATGGATCTTTGAGAATACTCATTTTTAAAAGCAGTTCTTTGCACATTGTAGATCCACCATCAAATGGCAAGACTTGAATATTGGTTGATATTATGCATTTATTTAACAAAAATCAATGTGATTTTTAAAAAATTTTTGATATCATGCAAAGTTTGGTTACAAGACTTGGCAGGTAGCATAAAGAACAAACATTTGAGAAAAATGAACTTGCTTGATATTGTTTTTGTGTCAGTGCTTAAGTTACGTGAAGGAACCTTGATTAATTAAGGAAGTTGCTTTTGCATGTCAAACGTAATGTGGTAGGTAATTAGATAACTAAAAAAAATTGAGGAAAGTGTGGTGGATGTGACTTAGGTCCGTCCTACGGGGAAGGGTGGTCTTGATTATCTGGGAACTTTTCTCAAAAGATGAGATAATGAGACTATGAAGACCTAGCATCAGTAGGGTTAGAATCTCAATTTATGCTATTTTAGGGGAAATGAATGGGACTATGCCTTATTTCTTTCTTGAAGATCATCCAACTTAAAAGTGGATGCCTTCCATTCCTTAATAATATGCTCTTCTTCCCTTTTATGGATTTAGTATCTCATGATGACATGATCACATTGCTATGACAAGATAATCCTAAATGTAGTCCTTAATGGTTATCTTGAATTTGTTTTCCTAAGACACCTCATTGAGGATACCAATATTGCCATCATAAGACACCCTTAATCTTATCCTTGAACTTGTAGGATATCTTCAAGTTGAACCTAGGCTCCTTGGAGAGATCTAGTTTGAGTGATTTTTGGGGATAGTTGTTATGCAAAATATCGACTTGCTTTTAGTTGACTCTTTTTGATCTGTTAAGATGATGCATATGATAGTGGATTGCTCATTGGTGAGTTCCTTGCAATCCATTGAATATCTAGCATTGATATGGATCATGGACTTTCAAGCCATTGTCATGTAGAACTTAAGTCTCTAGCTAGTTCATCCTTGTTAGCCACAACATTTGGATATTCACTTAGGTTCTTCGAGAAAAGTTCTCCAATAGGAAAATAATCGAGGATCAAATGCATGGTAGTGGTATAAATAGTGGCAAATGTATTGAATATATACACCAAAAGCTTTAAAAAGGTGGGCAAGCCTTCCAAATTCTTCATACATAATTATAGAAATATGTAAACTAGGTGAATGTTAATAATGGATTGACTGCAAACCAAAATGGGTAAATTTTTATTTTGAATAGGATCTAATAAAATAATAGGCTTTCCAAAATACCTCTAAAATAGCCCTTACACAAATTTCCTCTTTGCCTAGTTCCTACCAAATTGTGTTTCTTGGACATAATCAAATTCGCCTTCCATCTGGTTCCCTTGCCAAGACCTTGCAAGGGGTTATGGTAGTAAGAGGGGTTGTGTATAATGCTACTTAAGATGATGTAAGTCAAATGTCCTACTCGCAATGATACTTTCTTGATGGTCAATCCTCAAAGTGTTTATATTGAAACTTGTGAAAGGTGGGGTGTTGGCTTAAGTTGCCTTTGCTATAATGGATGCATCATTAGACACTATTCATATGATAGCTAATAATTTAGAATAGCTTATTCTTGAACATGTATAAAAATCTTATTCTTGAACATGTATAAAAATCTTATAGCAAAGGCTTAAGTTGCCTTTGCTATAATGGATGCATCATTAGACACTATTCATATGATAGCTAATAATTTAGAATAGCTTATTCTTGAACATGTATAAAAACCTTTTGATTGTTTCCTATACATACCTTCTAGTATTACACACCACCACCACCCAAACTACTTGAGCTGGAGGACTTCCATGTATATACTCAATTGATGAGACATGTATATGCCACACTCCATCACCACATGCATTCCCAAGATGGATAATAGACATTGTGGAGTTTCGTCAATATTGGTTTGCAAGATATCTATAAGTGTGTTGTGCTTGCCCCATGGCATGTTTTCAACCATAAGAGTAGAAGCCCTTATGAGATAAAAAGGCAAGATTATGGCAAACAACCTAGCTAATCTACTGATGGAATTTCCATAAAAACAATGACCCCTTTCCCAATGTGAAAAAGTGGGCAATTTTGTGGACATTAAATAATTTCAATTATGCCATTGTGCTCCTTCGGTGTAGCTCTAGAATCTCATGGACTAGTCCCAAGACAACATTCAGGAAAGGTTTGTGATCCCATGCCTAACCAATCAAAATAAATTGGTCTTGAGTAGTAGAGGCCTTGCAAAAATTAAAGATTATGTTTGGTGCTCGAACACTTGAACTCCAAGTTAGACATCCAAGAAAAACTTTGAGATCCCTTAATGACATACATTTACATTAGCATTATATGTGTACAACTATAGACCATGTATCTTCTAAGTATGCCTTAACTAATTTGCCTTCAAGATAAGATACTTGTGAAGTTTGGGGCACCTTCCCTCCAAATATTAGTTGACTGAGTGGGCGAGAATCATGCTATCATTGTTCCTATATGTAGATAGGATAGCTCACAAGCTAAACAAATTATGGAGTTTGATTGAACTAAGGACCTTTTGCATTGTTACTCTACCAGGGAGGATTTGCCTATATATCACAAAAGAGATTTTGTATTTACCATAAGGTTCCAACTATGTATGATCTAGCATGAAGGCTTGGGGCATCCCAAGGTACTCTTCAACTTGTACACCCACTTGCATGGCAATGCATGTTTCCCATTGGGGAAAGGAACCAAATCCCATGCACATTTTTTCTACAGTGAATCAAACTCAGATTACATGGCCCTCTCCTAAGAGTGATTGTCACCTCTATGCATGGCTGCCTTATATAAGTAAGGGGATCACCGAAATTTGTCACCATACCATAGTCCATGGAGGGCACAAATCACTCAAGAGCTGACGTCTATATCTAGTAGACCATCTAAAAAACAACATCCTCTCCAACATCATGATCATTAGCCATTGAAACATAGTTGTAGGCTATCTAGTTGGCTATATGATAATAGGAGGCTCCTCCTGAAAGATCACCTTGTGTACCTCAACTGCCTACTCAGGATGTTTATGCATCTTCTCCTCATGGAAAACAACATCAAGGTTGTAGATAACCTTCCAAGCTCGTGGATTCCATAGGTAATAGTCCATCTGACTTGCATCCCCATAATCAATAAAGACACATTTCACCAACTTAGGATCCAACCTATTATGTTTGCCCTTGGGTTAATGACATAAAGCCTTGCATCCAAAGACTCTAAGATGTGCATATAAGGGAGGTTTTCTAGACCATATCTCCTCTATAACTTGACAACCAATAGTAGTAGTGCATGGGGACTTATGTATCAAGGGTACAACAGTAGTAACAACCTCAATTTAAAAATGTGGTAAGCTTGCCTCATGAAGCATATTGTGGACTTATTCCTGAATAGTCCTATTCATGTGCTTGGCAACACCATTCTAGGGTGGGGGATATGGAGCAATCAACTGATGCTTAATACCCCTCTCATATCACAAAACTGCTCAAATGCTTTATAAACATACTCATCTCCATTGTCAAACCTTAGGCATTTTAGCTGATACCTAGACTAGTTCTCAACAAGAGTAAGCCAATGCTGAAAGGTAGATAAGACATCTGATTTCTGCTTGATAGGATATGCCTAGGCCTTATGCAAATAATCATCAATGAATCTAACAAATTACTTCACGCCACGCAATGATTGATAGGGCATGGACCACAGACATTAGAATGCACATGAGCCAGAGGCTCACCCATGTGCGCATAATGCCAAACTTCTTATAAGAACTACATGTCTACCTACCATAAAGACGATGGTTACAATAATCAAAATATTTGTAATTAAGAGGCAAAAGATACTGCAAATGAGTAAGCATTTTCATTTCCTTTAAGGACATGTGCCCAAGGCGACAATGCCATAAAGATACATGTAGTTGCCAACTAGCCAAAACATGGTCAAGAGGGCCAAATACAAACAAGAGATAGAGGCTACCAGCCTCAGCACCTTGAGCAAAGACAAGATTCCCACATGTTATCTTCCATGTGGAATTACCAAAAGATACACAATATCCTGCATTACCCAACTATCCAATAGATAGAAGGCTTTTAGTCAAAGCCGGTACATGACATACATTATATAGAGTAAAGGAGCTGCCTAAGGGAAACTACAACCATACATCCCCAATGCCAATAATATCCAATGCTAAGTCATTTCCTAGTGTAACAGAATGTGTCGTGCCGTGATAGAACTGAAACCAATCCTATGCAGGGTCACATGAAACAAAGCCCCCGAATCAAGTAGCAATATATAGACGAAGCATGGGTTGATTAAGAAGCATCAAGAGAGGAAGTTGCTAATATGTACTCGTTATTTGACTCATAATACACTAAATTTATCTCTTGAATTGTTACATTGGACTTAATAAGAACAATGCTGTGATCATCAGAATTTTCTTACACTTTGCCCTTGCCTTTCTCTTTGCACTTATCATTGCACACTTATGGCTTTACATGGCCACAAATATGACCTTGTTTTCCATGGTAATGACATGTCAAAGGGACTTACGACCACGGGATTATTGCGAGACTACGCACGAGAGTGAGACCTCTGTGAGTCTCTTCCATGGTGGTCATTATTGGTCTTACCATCATGTCTGCCCCTAACAGTCAATGCATGAGAACAAGTTGCATCCACATTCTTCTATTTATCTCCTCTGTGAGTAAAGCACCCTCAACAGCATGGAGTTTCAAGCCATCCTTAAGCGTATTAGCATATATGGCAGTCAAAAAGTATTCCACGACTCAAAAAGTGTCACAAGCAAGAATAAGGGAGGTATATTATCCTTGAACTCAATGCCCTACAAAGTCAATTGGTTGAAAATTGAATGAAGTTCATTCAAATGTCTGGACACACTAGGCCCTTCCTTCATGCAAAGGTCCATAAGCTATTTCAACTAATACATTTGTGATGCAAGACCTTGCTTGTCTAAAGATTGCATATCTTTTTCCATAATTGCTAGGCATTATCCTTAGGTGAACGACATTGAAGTAAACCTATTTAGACAATGACAATATAAGGATGGATTTATATAACTCATCCAACTCATCCCAATCATTCTAATCCATGTCTTCGGGCTTTACACTCTTGGTTTTCAATGACCTAGCTTACTTGTTTTGAACCAATACCTACCATAATTGTGTTCCAATAGGGAAAATTTGTGCCATCAGACTTTTTAATATTGAAAATAGAGCTAGCATTCAAAGAACCAGCCATAATGACAATATGCCAATGAAGAAGCCAAAAGAATGGGCTATTGTAAATGACTGCAAATTAGCTCTTAAAACTTAGCCGAAACAAGGGCAAAAAAGGAGGGAATACCAAAGTAAAGAGCTATCCACCAATTGCAAACAATAGACATCCAAAGTACGATGTGACAATGCTAAAAACTATAATTGCAACAGTGCTGAAATAGAAATATCCCACTACCAAGGATATCCAAGGAGCAACCATGATACAAAGATGCAACTAGTAGTGACTAAGCATATACCACCAATACCAAAGGCTATCATGAACTCAGAGTGTCAATAAACCATAAGTCCCATAAGCATATACATCAATGAAAAATTGTTGACAGAGGTAAGTGCTAGTGTCCAAAGCATATGGAATCAATTAGTCCACAAGCAGAGGTAACTATGCACAATAGTATACAATAGAGCATATACATGAACCAAGAGTCCCACTGTCTCAAAAAACCAAGCTCTGCCAAGTAAGTACAAGTGTCTCCCACTGGAAGAAAATTCAAAATGTAAAGTGAGCAAGTAAAGCTAAAGACATATACATCAAAGCATCCAGGAAGCCCAAGCACATCACAAATACATTCAAGAGTATAAGAGTCTAACAAAGCTTCCATACCCATAAGTGAGTAAGCAAAGCTCAAAAGTGATTGAACAAAGCCAAGTACATCAAATGTAGCTCAAATCCAAGTTCCAAAGTATGTCATAACCATATCTTGGCTCATATATCAATGCTAGACATCACCGCATACATGTAGCATACTTGAAATACTATGTAGGCACAATAGACTTTCAAAGCATGAAGCTCAATGTTGCACGCTTGCGGTCCAAACTATTATGATAGTAATAAACCTTTGTAAAACTAAGCTAATCAAGCTTTAAACAATCCAAATAGCATCCCAAAGCATAACCATATTATCAGAGCACCAAAATAACATCCCAGAAGCATCAAACATGCATTATGGAACTTATTGTTTATTGTCTAAACTAGAATGGTTTTGTTCTATGTAAAAGAAAGAACTAAAAACTACATAGAGTCGACTTTATGAGTGCTTAGATTGGTAGCTCTTGTCACATCTTCATTTTAGCTATAAAACACTTGAATCCGATATCATATGCAAAAGTTATGGCCAAAATATAAAAGCGTTGTCAAGCTACCACAGTTGTCGATGACTTCTGCAACATGCTCTATATCCACTCAAAATGAATATAATGGTTTCTTATTAGCTCAAAAAGTGCTCAACAAGGCTCAACTAAACCTTGGGAAGCTCCTTGACAGTAAGCTTGAATAAGCTGGGAGAAGGGAAGACTCAATGAATACTTTGGGAGGAATAAACAATGGCCACAATGAAACCTTGAGCTGAAGCTTTGAATTTGAGCTGAACCAAAGGATGAAGAAGGTCCTCGAATGCTAGCTCTAATGCCAGTTGAAAGGTAGAGCCCAAGTGGAAGCACACAAATGAAAGTAAGAGCTATGGCAGATGGAGCACGAGAGAGAGAGAGAGAGAGAGAGAGAGAGAGAGAGAGAGAGAGAGAGAGAGAGAGAGAGAGAGAGAGAGAGAGAGAGAGAGAGAGAGAGAGAGAGAGAGAGAGAGAGAGAGAGAGAGAGAGAGAGAGAGAGAGAGAGAGAGAGAGAGAGAGAGAGAGAGAGAGAGAGAGAGAGAGAGAGAGAGAGAGTATGTGGGAGCTCCAACCAATCAAAATGTATGAATGGCCTTTCTTTATTCAATAGTCATTGAAAGTATAAAGAATAAAGTGACAGTAATGGGTTATATAGGTGTGTGGTCACGGTGTGTATAGTAAATATAGGGCAGCATAGGCACGTGCAATTGGCATGGAATCATGTCTTTCACGGAAAGAAAAAGCACATTGAGGTGAAGTGTATTGGGGTAAATGTGCATGTGCCTACGCTACCCTATATTTACTACACACACCATGACCGCACACCTATATAGCCCATTACGGTTGCTTTATTATTTATTCTTTCAGTGACTATTGAATAAAGAAAGACCGGTCACACATTTTGACTGTTGGAGCTCCCACATACGGTGTCTCTCTCTCTCTCTCTCTCTTGCTCTCTTGCTCTCTTGCTCTCTTGCTCCATTTGCCATAGCTCGTGCTTTGCTCTTAATTATGTTGGTGTGCTTCCACTTGGGCTCTACCTTTCAACTATTAGAGCTGGCATTCGGGGAGCTTTCTCATACTTTGGTTCAGCCCAAATTCAAAGCTTCAACTCTCATGGTAGCCATTGTTTCTTCCTCCCGAGGTATGCATTGAGTCTTTCCTTCTCCTAGCTTGTTCGAGCTTACTATTGTCAAGGAGCTTCCCAAGGTTTAGTTCAGCCTTGTTGAGTGCTTTTTCTGAGGTAATAAGAAACCATTCTATCCATTTTGAGTGGATATAGAGCATGTTGTAGAAGTCATCGAACACTTTCAATCTGAGCACCTAGCTATCCCAACTATCTATCCTATTGTATGTCAAGCTGTCCACCTGGCTGTGGTACATCTACCTTAACATTTCCTAGTTGTCCAAGCCATGCATCATGTGGGAGAGATCATACATACTACTTAGATGGTCGTTGTCCATCCTCTTGGAATACTACCCTCTGTATCTCAATTGTGTTGATGGGATGTTTATACATCTTCTCCTCATTGAAGATAATGCCACGACTATAAACTTTCTCCTTAGCTTCAAAATTCCAAAGGTGGTACCCCATCTCATTTTAAGAAAATGCATTTTCTTGACTTAAAATTAGGTTGGTTCTACTTATCCTTTGATATATGCATATAAGTCTCACAAGCAAACATCCGTGAAAGTGATCATAAGAGGATTTCTTGCCAAACACACACTTCTTCAGTAATCTTCTATCCAATGGCTTGCTAGGTGACCAATTAATTAAGTGAACAACTATCTTAATAGCTTCAACCCAAAAACCATAAGTGATACCTACATTAGACAACATACTCCAAAGTCTTTCTTGTATGGTTTTATTCATCTTTAGCCATCATTTTGAGCCTAGTTTTAGGAGTTGTTACTCCCCCTCTTGATACAATACATCTCACAAAAGGTCCAGAATACATGAGAAATATGCTTCTTACCATCATTAAAATTATTGCTTGACTAATTCTACGTATAAGCTAAGAACTTTTGCAATGCATCAAATACATCACTCTTCTTACAAATAGGATAAGCCCATACTTTTCTAGTAGCATCATCAATGAGTATAACAAAATAAGATGCTAATGAAATTGTAGGCATAGGCCCACATACAATAGCATGCACTAATTCTAATGGCTTGGATTTCCTCAAGACTCTTCTTATGTGGCATTTCATTTTTTTTTCCATACATTCAGTGCTAATACACTTTGATTTTAGCATTTGGTTTTTCTTCTTTCTTATCATTATTATTGCATATGTTGTTTGCTTCTTCAATTTTAGCCTTCATTTTTCCCTCTTTCTTGCTACCTTCATCACTCTTTTGCTTGAATTTATTCTTGTTTTTCCATTTAAGAAGTCGTTCTTGATATAACCCTTCTTGTTGCAATAAGAGCATTCCACATCTTTCCTTATACGAGACTTGCTTCTTGAGTTTCTTCTATCACAGGGTTTCCCCCTTGTATTTAACCTACCTTTAGTTGTAAGTTACTAGAGCCCTTAGAACATGCATTATTGTTTCTATTCAACTCTTCTATAAGTAAGCTACTATCCACATTAGCACTAGTCAATCCACCAACAAGTGCTGAGTTATTGCTTGCGGTCTTGAATGTATCCCAACTTTTAGGCAAGAACACAAACAAAACAGTAGCCTTGACTGAATACTCAAAAGCTCTCTTTTGAGTAGAAAATTGGCTAAAGATAGGATTGAACTCATTCAAATGGTTTGGACATAGATGTACCTTCTTCCATACAAAGACCAATGAGTTTCAATAACTAGTAAACCCATGATGCAATACGTTTCTTCTTATAAAAGTCACATAACTTCTTCCAAACCACCATCTAGTATCCTTTACATTAACGTAAACCAATTTTCAAAGAGTCAACATAATGGTAGAGCATGCAAGCTCATCCACCTCATCCCGTGCATCTCTTTTCATGTCTTTTGGCTTTACTCCTTTCAATTTAATTAGCTTAACCTAATTTTTTGCACCAAGACGGGAGCTTTCTTGCCCACAAGATCAGAAATATTGTGGTCTTGTGTGTATGTTTGTGCAACACTATAAAGGGGGAGCAAAAGGGGGAGGACTTAAGCCTCTTTACCATAAGCCTCATCCAAAAATGCACAATAACAATCAAAGAAGCCATCCAAGCAGACCTTAATTTGCCAGGGAAACTAATTATTACTAGGAAAGTCCCCAGAATCATGAGAGCTTTGGTTGTCAGTCCAAAGAATCTCCAATTATAGTCTATTTTAGACTAGAGGGTACCTTGTTAGGAGCATTTAAGGAAACTCTTGGCTCTAAAGGTCATGGGAAAAAAACCTCAATATAAAGCGAGACAATCCCACCTCCCATAGGATATAATTTGAGAAGCTTGAAGGCAATTGGCTCCAAACTATTCGGGTAAAGGCCAATGGCCAAGGCTAGGCAAGTACCCCTTGTACTAGTACACATTTATGATGGAAATTGATATTGATTGATGATCTTTTTGACATTGGTCATGTGTTAAGCACCATCTTTTACAATTTTTTGGAAATTAAGGTGATACATCAAACTTTTGGGTATATATACATGATCAATAGTTGAGATGTTTGAAAATGCAAATGGGTACATCTACAAAAGGCATTAAATAGTACAACACTTTGTCAACTTCTTAATACATCTTCATTGAGAAATAAGCTTAGGAATGATGATTGAATTTACATGATGACCTTTAAATATAGTTTTACTTTTGAATATGAAATTTGATCATCATGCAAAAGTCATTAGAGCTTATAGGACTTGTAAGAATAGATTCTAATGTGGCACTTTTGGAAATATATTAACCCTAAAAGCCTATCCACAAATGACTCATTTCCATAGCCTCCTTGAATAAAGACACTTTTAAAAAAGATGAGGAATATTTTCAAAAAATAGTTTGCATCTACTGCATATATAATTCCTTAGACATGTAAATTCTATGACTATATTTCACATCCAAAACTAAAGAGTCAAAGGTAAACAATGATTTCACAATCATATCAGACCACCAAGTAGCTTCCAAATTGTCACTACATAGTAAATAGACTAGAAGCAACCCACTTCTACTATAGCAACCTACAATATAGAACTTAAGATTTTTGAAGATAAGAAAGTTTCCATAATTGCATAGCTCCACGAGAATTGAGAACTTGGAGAAAATTGTCTTAACTTGGTGTTCACATGTGTAATGCAAGGACCAAAAGGTTAGAGATTAGGGTCCACCTTTGATAGGATAGTTGCTAAAACTTAAATATCAAAAAAAGATAAGTATTTGCCTAGGCATAATCTTATGGGCCTCCACCTAGTCATTGCCTCATGGACCAAGTTCACGGGAGTATCCACCTAGACTCATGGGTTAGATTCATAAGAGTCCTCCACTTTGCCATAGTCTCATGGGTCAAGTTTACAAGAGACTTAGAGTGGCTGAATGGTCAATGGCACTAGCAAGAGGGGAGGCTTCCCAAAATAAAGTTGGTTCCAAGCATCTCTCAGAATGCTACAAGTCTCTTAGTAATTCAACAATCATCATTGATGAAGCTCAAAATGGATTCTTCCAGAAATAGGTGCATCTCAAATCTATGGGGAAAATGGAATTTTCAAGTTCAAGGCATCTACCATGTTCATCAAAGACCAAGGTATTTTAACCATTGGGGACTCTCTTTCAGAAGATCAGCATGTGAATTTGCTATCACTAGTTTATCCCAAAATCCAAAAACAACAAAACAAAAAAGAATACCCATATCTATATCTCGGCTATATTGCCATATGTATTATTCCTCTATTTCGTAAAGGATTAAATGCTTCTTGTATGGCAGTAGTCTTAGACACTAGACATTTAGAATTACAAGACATGATAGTAGGAGCTACAGTATCACTTCTGTCTAATGGTCCAATATTCTTTGAACTCAGACCTAATTATGTCATAGCAGTTGATGATCCTTATCTTTCAGATCTTCTAATGTTACACATTAGAGCTGTAGGATTACAAATGAAAGCATCCTCTGCACATTTATCCATCCAATACAGAATGGTATTTCGTTGTATGTCTCTAGCTATACCTAGGGTGATTGAAGGAGTCAATTCTTCAATAGATAAAGGACAGACTATTATTATGAAATCTGATGAAGTTACTCAACGGTTCTTACCTGACTGTGTTAACTGGTCAGAAATAGAATTACCTACAGAATGGAACCTTGATATTAGCTCTATTAGGAAAAAAGAATTGCTTCCTCCAAAAATGATCAAAGTCCAAAATAAAAAAGGAAAAACATTGCTCCTTCCACAGAGACAGAACACTCCAGAACAGCCAAAGGCAGTGGTTCAACCACAACTAAAGGTTTCTCCTTCTCAGAGAACCAATCTTCTAAAATTCCATACACAGCCTTGCTCTCATGATCAAGTCATCCATGGAGTTTGCCAGCATTGTCAAAAGCTTATAGAAACAGCTTCCTCATCTGTTCTCAATGTCATCCAGACTTTTGAGTATGAAGAAAACAACTATAAAGCTGCTCTGTATTTACGTCCTCAAAATGGTCATTCTTGGACACCAGAACTCCAGGCAGTCAATTGGACACATTTGGCCCTTTCAGGACATTGGATAAAATGGACTCTCTTCAGCAAACTGCAGACCAATTACTTGTCTTATGTCAGTAGACACATAAAAATATTATTGTGAAGCAAGCTACTAATGTGTCTTCCGCAGTAGTACATACGCCAAGCATGGCTACAGATTGGTCTACTTTCTCCAACAAAAGGCTTCACAAAGGATGGACCTCACATTTTTCTTCACCAGCAACTGGCTCATTGAACATGCACATCTCTAGCAAAGTGAAAGAAAAAGAGATTATACCTACAGGTGAAGGTACTTCTACTCATACTTCTTCTACTGAAAGTCCTACAGCCACTACATTTGATGAAAATGATTTGTTCTGTTATGAAAATCTACAAGATGAAGATACTTCTGAAGATCTTTTACAAAAAATCCAAGACATATATTGTCAACCCACTGGTACATGGTCTCTGACCCCCACAGAACCCTCACTGTTTCAAAAGACAGTATAACCAGGCTCTACAACAGTAGAACTATTCGAATTCTTGGAATTGATGTTTCCTGACTGGTCAGATTAAGATTATAAATTAGCCTTTGATGATATTGATCTTGACCTCGAAAAGATCAGAAGAGTTCGGGAAGAAAATCTTGTTCTTGAAAATATGCCACTATGCATCGATTCTGAACAACAAGATGATGAAGACCTTACAAGGAATGTTCATAACAGATTGGACTCTAGATATATGGGTGAAAGTATTCAACAGACACCACCGGATCTACCCACTATTGAAACACCAGCATGGTATGCTAGGGATCAGGCTCACTTTGAGGAAAGAATAGCCTACACCCTCACATCTTCAGACGAAGATGGTGACAGTGTGATTGAAGAAGAATTCACACCCATCAATCCTCACAGGTCTAAATCTCCCACTAGTATTCTCAGAGCACAGATAAATGCACATCATTCTACTATGCAAACTGCTTCTTTGAATGCAACTACAGCTGGATCTACATCCAAAGCATCTCATACCAAATTTTACACTAAAATTGGTGTTCCAGAGAAAGTTGGAAACTTCCCTATACGGTCCATAGATGGGAAAACACCTGAAGAAATAAAACTTCTAATTTACATGATGTATGCATATGCAGGACAGAAAATAGTAGACAAACCCCAAACTAGCAGGATTGACATCCTAAATGCAATTACACATGGCTTTGTTGGTGGGATTAAGCATTGGTGGACATCAATACATCCACAGGTAAAAGCTGCAATAGCACAAAGTCCAGACCCTGTTCAGATATTCTTTGAGTTACTACTAGGAGAACTAGTAGGAAACAAACTTGATGATGTTCTAGAAGCTCGTGAAGCATTTTTCAAATCTAAGCTTTGCGACCCTCGCTTATATAAAGAATACTTGATATATATGAGGGATTTATTGTATGAAGGCTTAGGAGCCCATGATAACACCATGAAAGAACATCTTGTGTGTTCTTTTCCAGAACCTATTCCATTCTACTGTAAATAGAAAATGAAAAATGAAAACAGAGATTTCACAGATAGTGTTGGCCAGATAATATAGACTATAGAACAAACTGTCAAAGAAGTTTGTCAGCATCAGAAGATGACACAGCTCAACCAAAGGTTTCCTCAATCTATATGCAAGCAAACACACAAATTCGACATGGAATTCGGATGTGACAAATGCTCATGTGACAACATACCAAAGTTTAGACATCATCACCATAGACATCATCATCTCCCCAGGTATCACAGAAACTATTCTCATAGTAAGTCTTTTTTCAACAAACAAGATGGTAGAAATCTAAAGTATTCAAGATACTCAAGAAACTCAAGAAAATTCTACAAATCTTCAAAAGGAAAATCACAGTATACACAAGAACATACCGATGAAACAAAGAAAAAGGAATTGAAATGCTTTATTTGTGGAAGTTCGTCCCATTTGGCAAACAAATGCCCAAAAAAGAAAGAACAGGCAAAAGCAAATGCAGCCAAAGTCAATATGATGCAACATCACATTGACTATGACAGCTGTTACTCGTATGGCAGCTACTCTGACACTGAATACTCCTATGATAGTGAGTATGACACTGGCACTAATAATGATTCTGACAATGAGTATGACAATGATGAAACAGAATCTTACAGCTTAGAAACTTCTGCTACTATAGACTCTTCTAACTCTTGGCATACTGCTGAGGAAGAAGAAATAGAAGATCAAGAGGAAGAAGGTGACAGAGACACTGTTTCTGATGCAACAAAAGTCACGGATGAAGACACAATTATGCCACACAATTTTCATCCAGTCAATGCGCATAAGTCTTATTTCTCAGGAGGAAGAAAACCAAAATTATTGGCTTTAGCTTTTACTGCCTATCCAAAAGATCTCAAAGGCAAACAAAAGATAGATGATTTCTCTGAATCATCTGATACCTATGATACTGAGACAACGTCTTCCAAAACCAAAAGGACTAAGGAAAAAATAAGAAAATAAATTTTCTCTAATCCTTATGATTTGCCTAAACCAGGAACTTTAGCTCCAGAAACAAAGACTCAGGCAAATATGTTCATACCACATAAATTGGAAAGTCTACATCAGCCAAGGACTGCATCTCAGCTGCTACAATCTACAACAAATGCTACTCGAAATACAGGAGAAGAAATAGTCAATGCATTTTTCCAAATGCAACAAGAAATCAAGTCCTTATGCAAAGTGTACAGAAGAATTCTATCTAACCAGAAAGATCTTGCAAAAAATACAACTGGTATCCTTAGGGAATTACAAGAAATGCCTTCTACTTCTCAAGGAGGGCCTCCTTCTACAATTCCAGTCAACCAGATCAGAACACAAAAAGCACGAACATTCAAGGTCAATGCCATAGATACTGGTGGACCTATTCCAATGGTATGTGCGCAACTCAAAAATATGCCACAATTTTCTTTACATGTTGATGCTCTACTAGATACAGGATCTAGCCTTACTATTGCTCCATTTGAGATTTTCCCTAGAAAATGTATAAAGGTTTCCACACCTATTATAGTAGAACTCTCTAACAATAAAAAGATTACACTTATCCATGTAGCCCAGGCTTATCTTCACTTTGATAAAATCAAAGTACCTATAGAAATCCAGCTTATGCGGCAAATGAGATATGATCTTCTCATTGGCACGGATATCCTACAGCATCTGGTCCCATACATCTTTTGGTCAACCAAATTTGGTATCACCTACAACCATCGTACAGCAGAACTCCAACTGCTCCCTTAGATTGGTAGAACAATCTACTCAATCACAGAGACAATTGGTCCTGACAAAGCAATTGCCAGAGAATCTTGGCTACAGAAAGAAATGAAAAAGCATGGCGAACAGATCACACACATGAAACACAGGCTAGAACAGTTCATGCATGAAGATCCAATGATGTACAAGGAGAAACGACAGAGATATGCAATTTCTCTACCCATACAACCAAATGCAATTCCTACCAAGGCAGTACATCAAGGCATGAAGGAAGAGGATTTAATGCTCTGTAAAGAAGAGATACAATCTCTCCTGGAAAAAGGATTGATTGAGCCTACAAATTCCCCTTGGGCGTGTCAGGCTTTCTATGTCAACAAGCACTCCGAGTAGAAACATGGCAAGAAGAGAATGGTCATAAATTACAAACCATTGAACAAATACCTCATCGGCCATGGACATCCTATCCCACTCAAAGATCTATTGCTAAAAAGGATAAAAAAGGCTAATGTGTTTAGCAAGTTTGATCTTAAATCTGGATTTTGGCAACTACCCCTCAAACAGGAAGACAGATATAAGACAGTCTTATGTGTCCCCCATGGACACTACCAATGGACAGTCCTTCCCTTTGCCATTAATGTAGCACTCACGAAATTCTAGGAGTGGTCTGATGCAATTTTTGGGAATTTCCATTTTTGTCTCACATACATAGATGATATTCTAATATTTTCTGAAACTATTGAAGATCATCTAGATCATCTATCCTAGGTTGCCAATGCAGTCGAAGCCGCCAGCATGGTATTATCACCAACCAAGTCCCTCATGTTTCAATCTACTATTGATTTTCTTGGCATAGAAATTTCACAGGGACAGATCAGACTTCAACACCATGTCTTGAAAAAGCTTGTAGATATGCCAGATACTCTCACATCAGTAAAACAATTACAACAATTTTTAGGTTGCTTAAATTGGGTTAATTACTCGGCACCCAACATTGCAAAATATACAAAGGACTTATATCCCTTACTACGGAAAGACAAGTTCCACTGGGATCCCATTCACACTATAGCTGTACAACATATCAAGCAGCTAATCAACAATCTTCCACCCTTAAGATTGCCCTCCGGACATCCATTAATTCTGTATACGGATGCATCTGATGCCGGGTGGGGCGCATGTCTTTGTGAAGAAGAAAAAGAACCAATCACACTTCACCCATGCAGATATGCTTCAGGGATTTTCTCTCCCACTTAGAAAAATTATCCTTCATATCAAAGAGAAATCCTTGCCATGATTAAAGCCATAAAGGCTTTTCGGTTCTTTGTAGAATTTGTTCCTTTCACCATCAGAACAGACTTAAAGCATGTACCTGGCTACTTAACCAAAAAGGCACCTAATGAAATAGGGAACAAAAGACTTCTTAGGTGGTCACTCTTTTTGATGCACTTGACGTCAGCTTTGAGCATGTACCGGGAATCTATAACACTGTAGCAGACCTACTTTCCCGAAAATCACCTTGACACAACCAACATACATGTTGTACAATATTCCTTTTACTTTTTCAAAAGCCATTTATTTGTTCCCGCCTAAAGGCCCCAATGTAACTTTATTGATTCCCTCTCCACTCAACCTCTCAGCGGGAAACCATATGCTCATCTCCATTCGCCTATAAAAGGTCCTCATTTGTAACTCTTGTAACATAAGCGATAAGTGCTACATGCAATAGAAGCAATCTCAGCATTTCTTCAGAGCAAGTCTCAAGCAATACCAAGTTTTCATATCTTTTTGTATTGACTCTTCCCCTTTATACTTGCACCACTGCATACTGGTTTATCTGCATAGATCATTTCATCTGAGCTCTCATATGTTCATATCTGTTACTTCTGCTGTCATTCGTTGTTTCCATTGTGCCGCTGTGCACTTTGATTAGAAGAGTTCGGGAAGAAAATCTTGTTCTTGAAAATATGCCACTATGCATCGATTTTGAACAACAAGATGATGAAGACCTTACAAGGAATGTTCATAACAGATTGGACTCTAGATATATGGGTGAAAGTATTCAACAGACACCACCGGATCTACCCACTATTGAAACACCAGCATGGTATGCTAGGGATCAGGCTCACTTTGAGGAAAGAATAGCCTACACCCTCACATCTTCAGACGAAGATGGTGACAGTGTGATTGAAGAAGAATTCACACCCATCAATCCTCACAGGTCTAAATCTCCCACTAGTATTCTCAGAGCACAGATAAATGCACATCATTCTACTATGCAAACTGCTTCTTTGAATGCAACTACAGCTGGATCTACATCCAAAGCATCTCATACCAAATTTTACACTAAAATTGGTGTTCCAGAGAAAGTTGGAAACTTCCCTATACGGTCCATAGATGGGAAAACACCTGAAGAAATAAAACTTCTAATTTACATGATGTATGCATATGCAGGACAGAAAATAGTAGACAAACCCCAAACTAGCAGGATTGACATCCTAAATGCAATTACACATGGCTTTGTTGGTGGGATTAAGCATTGGTGGACATCAATACATCCACAGGTAAAAGCTGCAATAGCACAAAGTCCAGACCCTGTTCAGATATTCTTTGAGTTACTACTAGGAGAACTAGTAGGAAACAAACTTGATGATGTTCTAGAAGCTCGTGAAGCATTTTTCAAATCTAAGCTTTGCGACCCTCGCTTATATAAAGAATACTTGATATATATGAGGGATTTATTGTATGAAGGCTTAGGAGCCCATGATAACACCATGAAAGAACATCTTGTGTGTTCTTTTCCAGAACCTATTCCATTCTACTGTAAACAGAAAATGAAAAATGAAAACAGAGATTTCACAGATAGTGTTGGCCAGATAATATAGACTATAGAACAAACTGTCAAAGAAGTTTGTCAGCATCAGAAGATGACACAGCTCAACCAAAGGTTTCCTCAATCTATATGCAAGCAAACACACAAATTCGACATGGAATTCGGATGTGACAAATGCTCATGTGACAACATACCAAAGTTTAGACATCATCACCATAGACATCATCATCTCCCCAGGTATCACAGAAACTATTCTCATAGTAAGTCTTTTTTCAACAAACAAGATGGTAGAAATCTAAAGTATTCAAGATACTCAAGAAACTCAAGAAAATTCTACAAATCTTCAAAAGGAAAATCACAGTATACACAAGAACATACCGATGAAACAAAGAAAAAGGAATTGAAATGCTTTATTTGTGGAAGTTCGTCCCATTTGGCAAACAAATGCCCAAAAAAGAAAGAACAGGCAAAAGCAAATGCAGCCAAAGTCAATATGATGCAACATCACATTGACTATGACAGCTGTTACTCGTATGGCAGCTACTCTGACACTGAATACTCCTATGATAGTGAGTATGACACTGGCACTAATAATGATTCTGACAATGAGTATGACAATGATGAAACAGAATCTTACAGCTTAGAAAACTCTGCTACTATAGACTCTTCTAACTCTTGGCATACTGCTGAGGAAGAAGAAATAGAAGATCAAGAGGAAGAAGGTGACAGAGACACTGTTTCTGATGCAACAAAAGTCACGGATGAAGACACAATTATGCCACACAATTTTCATCCAGTCAATGCGCATAAGTCTTATTTCTCAGGAGGAAGAAAACCAAAATTATTGGCTTTAGCTTTTACTGCCTATCCAAAAGATCTCAAAGGCAAACAAAAGATAGATGATTTCTCTGAATCATCTGATACCTATGATACTGAGACAACGTCTTCCAAAACCAAAAGGACTAAGGAAAAAATAAGAAAATAAATTTTCTCTAATCCTTATGATTTGCCTAAACCAGGAACTTTAGCTCCAGAAACAAAGACTCAGGCAAATATGTTCATACCACATAAATTGGAAAGTCTACATCAGCCAAGGACTGCATCTCAGCTGCTACAATCTACAACAAATGCTACTCGAAATACAGGAGAAGAAATGGTCAATGCATTTTTCCAAATGCAACAAGAAATCAAGTCCTTATGCAAAGTGTACAAAAGAATTCTATCTAACCAGAAAGATCTTGCAAAAAATACAACTGGTATCCTTAGGGAATTACAAGAAATGCCTTCTACTTCTCAAGGAGGGCCTCCTTCTACAATTCCAGTCAACCAGATCAGAACACAAAAAGCACGAACATTCAAGGTCAATGCCATAGATACTAGTGGACCTATTCCAATGGTATGTGCGCAACTCAAAAATATGCCACAATTTTCTTTACATGTTGATGCTCTACTAGATACAGGATCTAGCCTTACTATTGCTCCATTTGAGCTTTTCCCTAGAAAATGTATAAAGGTTTCCACACCTATTATAGTAGAACTCTCTAACAATAAGAAGATTACACTTATCCATGTAGCCCAGGCTTATCTTCACTTTGATAAAATCAAAGTACCTATAGAAATCCAGCTTATGCGGCAAATGAGATATGATCTTCTCATTGGCACGAATATCCTACAGCATCTGGTCCCATACATCTTTTGGTCAACCAAATTTGGTATCACCTACAACCATCGTACAGTAGAACTCCAACTACTCCCTCAGATTGGTAGAACAATCTACTCAATCACAGAGACAATTGGTCGTGACAAAGCAATTGCCAGAGAATCTTTGCTACAGAAAGAAATGAAAAAGCATGGCGAACAGATCACACACATGAAACACAGGCTAGAACAGTTCATGCATGAAGATCCAATGATGTACAAGGAGAAACGACAGAGATATGCAATTTCTCTACCCATACAGCCAAATGCAATTCCTACCAAGGCAGTACATCAAGGCATGAAGGAAGAGGATTTAATGCTCTGTAAAGAAGAGATACAATCTCTCCTCGAAAAAGGATTGATTGAGCCTACAAATTCCCTTTGGGCGTGTCAGGGTTTCTATGTCAACAAGCACTCCGAGCAGAAACCTGGCAAGAAGAGAATGGTTATAAATTACAAACCATTGAACAAATACCTCATCGGCCATGGACATCCTATCCCACTCAAAGATCTATTGCTAAAAAGGATAAAAAAGGCTAATGTGTTTAGCAAGTTTGATCTTAAATCTAGATTTTGGCAATTGCCCTTCAAACAAGAAGACAGATATAAGACAGCCTTATGTGTCCCCCATGGACACTACCAATGGACAGTCCTTCCCTTTGGCATTAAGGTAGCACCCACGAAATTCCAGGAGTGGTCTGATGCAATTTTTGGGAATTTCCCTTTTTGTCTCATATACATAGATGATATTCTAATATTTTCTGAAACTATTGAAGATCATCTATATCATCTATCCCAGGTTGCCAATGCAGTCGAAGTCGACGGCATGGTATTATCACCAACCAAGTCCCTCATGTTTCAATCTACTATTGATTTTCTTGGCATAGAAATTTCACAGGGACAGATCGGACTTCAAGACCATGTCTTGAAAAAGCTTGTAGATATGCGAGATACTCTCACATTAGTAAAACAATTACAACAATTTTTAGGTTGCTTAAATTGGGTTAATTCATCGGCACCCAATATTGCAAAATATACAAAGGACTTATATCTCTTATTACGGAAAGACAAGTTCCACTAGGATCGCATTCACACTCTAGTTGTACAACATATCAAGCAGCTAATCAGTAATCTTCCACCCTTAAGATTTCCCTCCGGACATCCATTAATTCTGTATATGGATGAATCTGGTGCCGGGTGGGGCGCATGTCTTTGTGAAGAAGAAAAAGAACCAATCGCACTTCATCCATGTAGATATGCTTCAAGGATTTTCTCTCCCACTCATAAAAATTATCCTTCATATCAAAGAGAAATCCTCGCCATGATTAAAGCCATGAAGGCTTTTCGGTTCTTTGTAGAATTTGTTCTTTTCACCATCAGAACAGACTTAAAGCATGTACCTAGCTACTTAACCAAAAAGGCACCTAATGAAATAGGGAACAAAAGACTTCTTAGGTGGTCACTCTTTTTTGATGCTCTTGACGTCACCTTTGAGCACGTACCAGGAATCTATAACACTGTAGCAGACCTACTTTCCTGAAAACCACCTTGACACAACCAACAGACATGTTGTACAATATTCCTTTTACTTTTTCGAAAGCCATTTATTTGTTCCCGCCTAAAGGCTCCAATGTAACTTTATTGATTCCCTCTCCACTCAACCTCTCAGCGGGAAACCATATGCTCATCTCCATTCGCCTATAAAAGGTCCTCATTTGTAACTCTTGTAACATAAGCGATAAGCGCTACATGCAATAGAAGCAATCTTAGCATTTCTTCAGAGCAAGTCTCAAGCAATACCAAGTCTTCATATCTTCTTGTCTTGACTCTTCCCCTTTATACTTGCACCACTGCATACTGGTTTATCTGCATAGATCATTTCATCTGAGCTCTCATATGTTCATATCTGTTACTTCCGCTGTCATTCGTTGTTTCCGCTGTGCACTCTGGTGAGTTGGTATTAGAGCAGAGTATTTTCATTCCTATACTTGAGTGAAGTGAGGTAGTCAGTGACATAATGAGGAATAGCTCATCTGTAAGGCATTGAGGCTTTGTGTGTGCTGTGTTGCCGTTTTCGAGCACTTCAAAGTAAACCCTTTCAATGGCTTCCAAGCAAGTCAGGAATGCGTTTTCTTCTGCTTTCAAGCATCTCTGAGAATGCTACAAGTCTCTTGGTAATTCAACAATCATCGTTGATGGAGCTCAACCCAGTTCGAGATGGATTCTTCCAGAAATAGGTGCATCTCAAATCTATGGGGAAAATGGAATTTTCAAGTTCAAGGCATCTACCATGTTCATCGAAGACCAAGGTATTTTAACCATTGGGGACTCTCTTTCAGAAGATCAGCATGTGAATTTGCTATCACTAGTTTATCCCAAAATCCAAAAACAACAAAACAAAAAAGAATACCCATATCTACATCTCGGCTATATTGCCATAGGTATTATTCCTCTGTTTCGTAAAGGATTAAATGCTTCTTGTATGGCAGCAGTCTTAGATACTAGACATTTAGAATTACAAGACATGATAGTAGGAGCTACAGTATCAACTCTGTCTAATGGTCCAATATTCTTTGAACTCAGACCTAATTATGTCATAGCAGTTGATGATCCTTATCTTTCAGATCTTCTAATGTTACACATTAGAACTATAGGATTATAAATGAAAGCATCCTCTGTACATTTAGCCATCCAATACAGAATGGTATTTCGTTGTATGTCTCTATCTATACCTAGGGTGATTGAAGGAGTCAATTCTTCAACAGATAAAGGACATACTATTATTATGAAATCTGGTGAAGTTACTCAGCGGTTCTTACCTGGCTGTGTTAACTGGTCAGAAATAGAATTACCTACAGAATGGAACCTTGATATTAGCTCTATTAGGAAAAAAGAATTGCTTCCTCCAAAAATGATCAAAGTCCAAAATAAAAAAGGAAAAACATTGCTCCTTCCACAGAGACAGAACACTCCAGAACAGCCAAAGGCAGTGGTTCAACCACAACTAAAGGTTTCTCCTTCTCAGAGAACCAATCTTCTAAAATTCCATACACAGCCTTGCTCTCATGATCAAGTCATCCATGGAGTTTGCCAGCATTGTCAAAAGCTTATAGAAACAGCTTCCTCATCTGTTCTCAATGTCATCCAGACTTTTGAGTATGAAGAAAACAACTATAAAGCTGCTCTGTATTTACGTCCTCAAAATGGTCATTCTTGGACACCAGAACTCCAGGCAGTCAATTGGACACATTTGGCCCTTTCAGGACATTGGATAAAATGGACTCTCTTCAGCAAACTGCAGACCAATTACTTGTCTTATGTCAGTAGACACATAAAAATATTATTGTGAAGCAAGCTACTAATGTGTCTTCCGCAGTAGTACATACGCCAAGCATGGCTACAGATTGGTCTACTTTCTCCAACAAAAGGCTTCACAAAGGATGGACCTCACATTTTTCTTCACCAGCAACTGGCTCATTGAACATGCACATCTCTAGCAAAGTGAAAGAAAAAGAGATTATACCTACAGGTGAAGGTACTTCTACTCATACTTCTTCTACTGAAAGTCCTGTAGCCACTACATTTGATGAGGTATTTGTTCAATGGTTTGTAATTTATCACCATTCTCTTCTTGCCACGTTTCTGCTCGGAGTGCTTGTTGACATAGAAAGCCTGACACGCCCAAGGGGAATTTGTAGGCTCAATCAATCCTTTTTCCAGGAGAGATTGTATCTCTTCTTTACAGAGCATTAAATCATTACAGCGGCACAGCGGAAACAACGAATGACAGCGAAAGTAACAGATAGGAACATATGAGAGCTCAGATGAAATGATCTATGCAGATAAACCAGTATGCAGTGGTGCAGGTATAAAGGGGAAGAGTCAAGACAAGAAGATATGAAGACTTGGTATTGCTTGACACTTGCTCTGAAGAAATGCTGAGATTGCTTCTATTGCATGTAGCGCTTATCGCTTATGTTACAAGAGTTACAAATGAGGACCTTTTATAGGCGAATGGAGATGAGCATATGGTTTCCCACTGAGAGGTTGAGTGGAGAGGGAATCAATAAAGTTACATTGGAGCCTTTAGGCGGGAACAAATAAATGGCTTTTGAAAAAGTAAAAGGAATATTCTACAACATGTCAGTTGGTTGTGTCAAGGTGGCTTTCGGGAAAGTAGGTCTGTTACAGTGTTATAGATTCTGGGTACGTGCTCAAAGGTGACGTCAAGAGCATCAAAAAAGAGTGACCACCTAAGAAGTCTTTTGTTCCCTATTTCATTAGGTGCCTTTTTGGTTAAGTAGCCAGGTACATGCTTTAAGTCTGTTCTGATGGTGAAAGGAACAAATTCTACAAAGAACTGAAAAGCCTTTATGGCTTTAATCATGGCGAGGATTTCTCTTTGATATGAAGGATAATTTTTCTGAGTGGGAGAGAAAATCTCTGAAGCATATCTGCATGGATGAAGTGTGATTGGTTCTTTTTCTTCTTCACAAAGACATGCGCCCCACCCGGCATCAGATTCATCCGTATACAGAACTAATGGATGTTCGGAGGGAAATCTTAAGGGTGGAAGATTGTTGATTAGCTGCTTGATATGTTGTACAGCTAGAGTGTGAATGGGATCCCAGTGGAACTTGTCTTTCCGTAATAAGGGATATAAGTCCTTTGTATATTTTGCAATATTGGGTGCCGAGGAATTAACCCAATTTAAGCAACCTAAAAATTGTTGTAATTGCTTTACTGATGTGAGAGTATCTCGCATATCTACAAGCTTTTTCAAGACATGGTGTTGAAGATCTGTCCTTGTGAAATTTCTATGCCAAGAAAATCAATAGTAGATTGAAACATGAGGGACTTGGTTGGTGATAATACCATGCCGGCGACTTCGACTGCATTGGCAACCTGGGATAGATGATCTTGGTGTGCAGATCGGACGCAGGTAGCTCACGTAGTGGATTCCCAAAGGTCCCCAAGAACAAAGCACTCTACTTTTTAGCACAAAAATCAATGTAAAAACAAGCACGACATGAGACAAGAGACAAATTGGGTTGAATCTCCCCCATGCCTTGTGTGAGCGCTTCACAAAGCATGTATTTAATATATATTTTCAATCTTTTTGCTCAAAAATAGCCCAAT
The DNA here is from genome assembly GCF_053477565.2 of Lygodium microphyllum. Classification (NCBI taxonomy): domain Eukaryota; kingdom Viridiplantae; phylum Streptophyta; class Polypodiopsida; order Schizaeales; family Lygodiaceae; genus Lygodium; species Lygodium microphyllum. Next base: position 44,386,024 of record NC_141152.1, read on the forward strand.
TACAAAAATATGACAAGCTTTTAGCTTTTGAGTTTGCTTTCTACCAAAAATAGGAAAATAAAGCTAATGGACGGTGCCCAAAGAGTCTGGCACGCCCAATCTCAATGTCCAAATAAAAATAACATATCCAGGCCCATAAGCGCATACAAAATAATAATAAATAATCGATGTCTCTATAGACATAATAAAATATAGGCGTGGCGCCTATCGAAATATAGTCCAAAGGTCGAAAACTCGCTAGGCTCCAATGCTTTCCTCCGCCACTGCTGCTATCTCTACACATCAACTGAAGCATTCACAATCGTTAGTAAAATAACACAATTAAACCGACAAAAGTGAATACCTAGCAGTCTTCAGCTACATAAATAAATCAACTGGTTAGAAATAAATCCTAACCTTAATTTATTACGAGTGCGCACTCTAAACTCATAAACGTTTATTAATTTAATATGCATTTTGCGGAATCACCCGCTATGGAATCACCCATGTACACACTAAATTAATGAAACGCCCGAAAAGGACAGGCGTCCCCATCAACTTCTCGCACAAAGAATCCTCTTTGCGTATGAGCCCCGGTCATCTAAGTTTACAGAATCCACCGTAAAACCTCACGGAATCCACCGTGGAATATGCCTCCTGGCATCATACCCCCGGGGTGGGATAGTATTCTTGCGTAGTGCACTTTTTGCTTGAGTATGCGAAAGCAGTGGAAACATATGAGATGCATGCATACCAAATAATGTAATAGATTTTCCTTGAAAATTAATATTCATTGTGTGCGTAGAATAATCTATATTGGGATTATGTTGGTGTCTCCATGGCATTCCTAGGATAATGTCGCTAGACTGTAATGGGACAACTAAGAAATTTCTTCTTTCAATATATGGACCAATTTGAATTTCTAAATTTTGAACTTCTTGTGTGCCATTGTACCTAGTGCCTAAAAATGCAGCTTTTATGCGATAGTGCGTAGGTACAGTATGCAATTTCAATTCCTTTACCAATTTTGCTGAAATAAAGTCATGCGTACTACCGTCATCATACAATATAGTTCTTTCTTTTCCATGCACCATACATTTCATAGTCAACAATGAATGTAAAGTAAGCATACCTGGTAAAGTGTCGGAAGTAGTATGAGGATCATCTTCTTCTTCAGTGAAATCCGGCATATCCTCATGCTCGTCTTCGTCCATAGCTCCAAGGTAGTTGATATGTGCTGATGGCTTCTTTGAATGACAATTTGCTGCGAGATGGCCTGGCTGGTGACACTTGTAGCATACGATAGGCTTGGCTTTGGTCACATTAGTTGCAATGGCTGGGAGTCTGGGTATACTTGGATTTGCTTGTTGGATAGGCTTAGGATTTGGATTGACAGTGGATGGTAATGCAGGTGGTTTAGGCCAATTCTTGCGGAAAGATGGTGATGAGAAACGACCTGGATTAAACCTTCTGAAATTGGAATTGAATTGTTTAGATCCGTAATTACCGTTTGCTTGGAATGGCTGTGGTCGTCGATCTCTTCCACGTAACTTATCTTCAGTGTCGTGAGCTAAGGAGATGGCATCTTCAAGGGTAGCAGGCTTAAACATATTCACCTCAGCGTAGTAATGTCCAAGAAGTCCAGACATGTACTTCCGCTTATGGGTCGTCTCTGGTACGTCTTCAAGCATGCGTAGCTGTAAGAGTGCATTCCAAAAACGCTCTGTATACTGTGGAATAGGCTCACGATCGCGTTGTTGAAGTAAATCCCATTGCTTGATAGCCTTCTCATGAAATTGCGGTGGTAGAAAATTTTGCATGAACTTCTTCTTGAAATCTTCCCATGTAGTAGGACATTCTATGCTCTTGCGGACGACAGTCCACCAAAGTGATGCTCTATCTATCAGATGATTAGTAACACACTTGATTTTATCTTTCTCAGGATAAGTTTCCTCATGGAAATAGTCATCAAACTGGCTAATGAATGATAAAACAGTCTTTCCTTCTCTTATGCCATTGAAAGTGCGAAACTTGAAACTTCGTTTACTTATCTTGGATTCCTTGCGAATGGTTTGTGCTTCAAGAGTAGCGTCGATGGTACGGCGAATCAGATCTTCAGCTTGAGGTTCTTCTTTATCAGTGGACGCTCCTTGTAGCTTTGTCAATTGCGCTTGCAAGGCTTGCCTAGCTCTTCGCTCTTCGTCTAATTGCAACATGATAAGATCCAGCTTTTGTTCTATGGTAGGCTCGGGTAGGTCGTCTTCAGCCATAGGATCATCCATATGTGGGGAAGTCATCCTGTAAAACTCAACAAACCTTTCTCACTCAAAATCAGTTAGCGGGATGAGCGTAGCTCAAATTTGGGGTTACAAAGCTATGTATTTTGGGTATTTTCTTCTTCAATTTTCAGAAATTCTGAAATATTTCTGTCTCTGTTTGCTGAAAGTACTTCAACGAACTTGTAGATAGGTAAAACAGCTTGCTGCGAACAACTTTCCAGTTCTGAGTTTTTGCAAACGAACAAGTCTTCTAGGAGTTTGGAGCGTTAGTCAGTTCTGATTTAGTCTGACTTGCAGAGTTGCAGACTTAACAGACTTGCAGGGTTGTTGACTTGCTGAACTTAGCTGATTTGCAGGACTTGCAGTACTTGATTAGTGTCGACTTGCGAAACTTGCCTTCTGGAGTGCGTGACCCGGAGTTTGTCGACTTGTCTGCCCAGTAGAACTTGCAGAGTAGCTTGATGACTTAAGCTTAATAAATAAGCTTAAGCTAATAAGCTTAAGAAGATCAGTAAGTCCGCCGTTTTTGATCGTGAGGGGCGGGGGGGGCCGTTTTTGACAGCGCGATTTTCGGGATGATCTCCTCTTGCCACGATTTGTTGATTAGAAGCTTGTTAAGCTTCTCAAGCTTTGTATTAAGCTTTTACACTAAGCTTTTTGAAGATAGAGATATGGCTTTCTTACTGTTTATCACGACTTGATGAAGAGAATTGATGAGTGGTCCTCCGCTGACAGAGAGTGGTCCTTCGTGATCTGACAGTAGAAATAGGGGTTCTTGATCGCCAGAAGTCTGCCTGTATCGACGGTTCGCGACGAGATTGACTGTAGAGGTCGTTTGTTCCTGGAGCTCCGCCTTCGCCCGAGATTGGTAGCGATTGGAAGCCCTTGATCTCTGCTCCGCTCTGATACCACTGGTGCGCAGATCGGACGCAGGTAGCTCACGTAGTGGATTCCCAAAGGTCCCCAAGAACAAAGCACTCTACTTTTTAGCACAAAAATCAATGTAAAAACAAGCACGACATGAGACAAGAGACAAATTGGGTTGAATCTCCCCCATGCCTTGTGTGAGCGCTTCACAAAGCATGTATTTAATATATATTTTCAATCTTTTTGCTCAAAAATAGCCCAATTACAAAAATATGACAAGCTTTTAGCTTTTGAGTTTGCTTTCTACCAAAAATAGGAAAATAAAGCTAATGGACGGTGCCCAAAGAGTCTGGCACGCCCAATCTCAATGTCCAAATAAAAATAACATATCCAGGCGCATAAGCGCATACAAAATAATAATAAATAATCGATGTCTCTATAGACATAATAAAATATAGGCGTGGCGCCTATCAAAATATAGTCCAAAGGTCGAAAACTCGCTAGGCTCCAATGCTTTCCTCCGCCACTGCTGCTATCTCTACACATCAACTGAAGCATTCACAATCGTTAGTAAAATAACACAATTAAACCGACAAAAGTGAATACCTAGCAGTCTTCAGCTACATAAATAAATCAACTGGTTAGAAATAAATCCTAACCTTAATTTATTACGAGTGCGCACTCTAAACTCATAAACGTTTATTAATTTAATATGCATTTTGCGGAATCACCCGCTATGGAATCACCCATGTACACACTAAATTAATGAAACGCCCGAAAAGGACAGACGTCCCCATCAACTTCTCGCACAAAGAATCCTCTTTGCGTATGAGCCCCGGTCATCTAAGTTTACGGAATCCACCGTAAAACCTCACGGAATCCACCGTGGAATATGCCTCCTGGCATCAGATCTAGATGATCTTCAATAGTTTCAGAAAATATTAGAATATCATCTATGTATGTGAGACAAAAAGGGAAATTCCCAAAAATTACATCAAACCACTCCCGGAATTTCATGGGTGATACCTTAATGCCAAAGGGAAGGACTGTCCATTGGTAGTGTCCATGGGGGACACAGAAGGCTGTCTTATATCTGTCTTCCTGTTTGAGGGGTAATTGCCAAAATCTAGATTTAAGATCAAACTTGCTAAACACATTAGCCTTTTTTATCCTTTTTAGCAATAGATCTTTGAGTGGGATAGGATGTCCATGGCCGATGAGGTATTTGTTCAATGGTTTGTAATTTATAACCATTCTCTTCTTGCCACGTTTTTGCTCGGAGAGCTTGTTGACATAGAAAGCCTGACACGCCCAAGGGGAATTTGTAGGCTCAATCAATCCTTTTTCCAGGAGAGATTGTATCTCTTCTTTACAGAGCATTAAATCCTCTTCCTTCATGCCTTGATGTACTGCCTTGGTAGGAATTGTATTTGGCTGTATGGGTAGAGAAATTGCATATCTCTGTCGTTTCTCCTTGTACATCATTGGATCTTCATGCATGAACTGTTCTAGCCTGTGTTTCATGTGTGTGATCTGTTCGCCATGCTTTTTCATTTCTTTCTGTAGCCAAGATTCTCTGGCAATTGCTTTGTCACGACCAATTGTCTCTGTGATTGAGTAGATTGTTCTACCAATCTGAGGGAGTAGTTGGAGTTCTACTGTACGATGGTTGTAGGTGATACCAAATTTGGTTGACCAAAAGATGTATGGGACCAGATGCTGTAGGATATCCGTGCCAATGAGAAGATCATATCTCATTTGCCGCATAAGCTGGATTTCTATAGGTACTTTGATTTTATCAAAGTGAAGATAAGCCTGGGCTACATGGATAAGTGTAATCTTCTTATTGTTAGAGAGTTCTACTATAATAGGTGTGGAAACCTTTATACATTTTCTAGGGAAAAGCTCAAATGGAGCAATAGTAAGGCTAGATCCTGTATCTAGTAGAGCATCAACATGTAAAGAAAATTGTGGCATATTTTTGAGTTGCACACATACCATTGGAATAGGTCCACCAGTATCTATGGCATTGACCTTGAATGTTCGTGCTTTTTGTGTTCTGATCTGGTTGACTGGAATTGTAGAAGGAGGCCCTCCTTGAGAAGTAGAAGGCATTTCTTGTAATTCCCTAAGGATACCAGTTGTATTTTTTGCAAGATCTTTCTGGTTAGATAGAATTCTTCTGTACACTTTGCATAAGGACTTGATTTCTTGTTGCATTTGGAAAAATGCATTGACCATTTCTTCTCCTGTATTTCGAGTAGCATTTGTTGTAGATTGTAGCAGCTGAGATGCAGTCCTTGGTTGATGTAGACTTTCCAATTTATGTGGTATGAACATATTTGCCTGAGTCTTTGTTTCTGGAGCTAAAGTTCCTGGTTTAGGTAAATCATAAGGGTTAGAGAAAATTTATTTTCTTATTTTTTCCTTAGTCCTTTTGGTTTTGGAAGACGTTGTCTTAGTATCATAGGTATCAGATGATTCAGAGAAATCATCTATCTTTTGTTTGCCTTTGAGATCTTTTGGATAGGCAGTAAAAGCTAAAGCCAATAATTTTGGTTTTCTTCCTCCTGAGAAATAAGACTTATGCGCATTGACTGGATGAAAATTGTGTGGCATAATTGTGTCTTCATCCGTGACTTTTGTTGCATCAGAAACGGTGTCTCTGTCACCTTCTTCCTCTTGATCTTCTATTTCTTCTTCCTCAGCAGTATGCCAAGAGTTAGAAGAGTCTGTAGTAGCAGAAGTTTCTGAGCTGTAAGATTCTGTTTCATCATTGTCATACTCATTGTCAGAATCATTATTAGTGCCAGTGTCATACTCATCAGTGTCATACTCACTATCATAGGAGTATTCAGTGTCAGAGTAGCTGTCATACGAGTAACAGCTGTCATAGTCAATGTGATGTTGCATCATATTGACTTTGGCTGCATTTGCTTTTGCCTGTTCTTTCTTTTTTGGGCATTTGTTTGCCAAATGGGACGAACTTCCACAAATAAAGCATTTCAATTCCTTTTTCTTTGTTTCATCGGTATGTTCTTGTGTATACTGTGATTTTCCTTTTGAAGATTTGTAGAATTTTCTTGAGTTTCTTGAGTATTTTGAATACTTTAGATTTCTACCATCTTGTTTGTTGAAAAAAGACTTACTATGAGAATAGTTTCTGTGATACCTGGGGAGATGATGATGTCTATGGTGATGATGTCTAAACTTTGGTATGTTGTCACATGAGCATTTGTCACATCCGAATTCCATGTCGAATTTGTGTGTTTGCTTGCATATAGATTGAGGAAACCTTTGGTTGAGCTGTGTCATCTTCTGATGCTGACAAACTTCTTTGACAGTTTGTTCTATAGTCTATATTATCTGGCCAACACTATCTGTGAAATCTCTGTTTTCATTTTTCATTTTCTGTTTACAGTAGAATGGAATAGGTTCTGGAAAAGAACACACAAGATGTTCTTTCATGGTGTTATCATGGGCTCCTAAGCCTTCATACAATAAATCCCTCATATATATCAAGTATTCTTTATATAAGCGAGGGTCGCAAAGCTTAGATTTGGAAAATGCTTCACGAGCTTCTAGAACATCATCAAGTTTGTTTCCTACTAGTTCTCCTAGTAGTAAGTCAAAGAATATCTGTACAGGGTTTGGACTTTGTGCTATTGCAGCTTTTACCTGTGGATGTATTGATGTCCACCAATGCTTAATCCCACCAACAAAGCCATGTGTAATTGCATTTAGGATGTCAATCCTGCTAGTTTGGGGTTTGTCTACTATTTTCTGTCCTGCATATACATACATCATGTAAATTAGAAGTTTTATTTGTTCAGGTGTTTTCCATCTATGGACCGTATAGGGAAGTTTCCAACTTTCTCTGGAACACCAATTTTAGTGTAAAATTTGGTATGAGATGCTTTGGATGTAGATCCAGCTGTAGTTGCATTCAAAGAAGCAGTTTGCATAGTAGAATGATGTGCATTTATCTGTGCTCTGAGAATACTAGTGGGAGATTTAGACCTGTGAGGATTGATGGGTGTGAATTCTTCTTCAATCACACTGTCACCATCTTCATCTGAAGATGTGAGGGTGTAGGCTATTCTTTCCTCAAAGTGAGCCTGATCCCTAGCATACCATACTGGTATTTCAACAGTGGGTAGATCCGGTGGTGTCTGTTGAATACTTTCACCCATATATCTAGAGTTCAATCTGTTATGAACATTCCTTGTAAGGTCTTCATCATCTTGTTGTTCAGGGTCGATGCATAGTGGCATATTTTCAAGAACAAGATTTTCTTCCTAAACTGTTCTGATCTTTTCGTGGTCAAGATCAATATCATCAAAGGCTAATTTATAATCTGAATCTGACCAGTCAGGAAACATCAATTCCAAGTATTCGGATAATTCTATTGCTGTAGAGCCTGGTTGTACTATCTTTTGAAACAGTGAGGGTTCTGTGGGGGTCTGAGACCATGTACCTGTGGGTTGACAATATATGTCTTGGATTTGTTGTAAGAGATCTTCAGAAGTATCTTCATCTTGTAGATTTTCATAGTAGAACAAATCATTTTCATCAAATGTAGTGGCTGTAGGACTTTCAGTAGAAGAAGCATGCCATGGACCCCTTATCTAGTGCACACACATTGACCTTTGTGTGGCATTGGCCTTCCTACATGATCATGCCTACATGTGTAGCCATCATTTATGTAAACCATATTATAGATTGCACACTTCTCTCCCATAAAAGGAGTATTAATCCTTGATACAAAACCTCTCTTAATTAGGCTTGAATATTTCCATTTTGCTAAATATTCTTTATACAAAGAATGCACTCTTAAGGAGTTAGGATATATTCTAGATCATGTGATATTGTAGAGTCAACATATAGTTCACCAAGATCTTGATGACAATGAGATCTAATATTTTTTAAAAGATATGGCAATGATTAGAATAAATTATTTCAAGGAAACATGACTGAAAAAAGCTAATACTTAATAATAACCCGAAATAAGAGAAACAATCTAATAATACATTTTGTTTTATATGGCAATGACTAGAATAAATTGTTTCAAGGAAACATGATTGTCAAAAGCTAATACTTGAAAAGGACTAAAAAGAGGAAAAACAAACTAGAACAAGTATATTTTCATGATCACCTTTGATACTATTTTTGCAAAGTAGGGAATGTTGAAGTGGGAGCTCACGCTCAACCACCGAGACCTATGGACTACTTATTGCTTCAAGCGAGCACAAGTGGCCATCTCTCACCTAGCCAACAAGCCTTTGATCCCACTGGGGTGTAGTGAGCTTACCTTGATGCCCAAATGAGTAGCACCCTCCCTCAAGCAAACTGATAGCTCCACGATTCGAGATGCGAGCTCAAGCAACCTCAAGCCTCCCCCTCCAAGCTCCATCCTCCATAGCCGCGCACGAGACAAGAGAAGAGACGAGAAGAGAAGAAGAAGAGAGGAGATGATGGAGAGCTTCTTCTCCTTGATCCCTCACCCTCAAACACTCACTCCCTCACACTCTCACACTCCCTCTCTCAAGCACACACAAGCAAGCAAGAAGGAGATAAGAAGAGAAGAAGAAGAGATTGCTTTTTCCACACACCAAAGAATGAGCTTTTCATTCACTTTTTGAGTTTACATACAAGTCCTAAATCCCTTGGGCACCATCCTCTTTTTTACATGACCGGGCATCTCGCCAAGGTCTTCTTTCCCTATTCCCTTCTAGTTTCCTTATCCCTTCACGTGTGCCTATTTAGACTTTACACTTTGCACAGGAGGAAGTGTGGCGCTCTTTTACAAAATTTTAGTGACGCCTTTGTATTTTAAGATGCACCTTTGTTTTTGACTTGGACTTTGAGGTTGCCCTTGCACTTTTGGTCTTTCTTCTCTTATTCCTTTTTGCTTAGCTGCATTTTTTCACATTAGTTCATATTTTGAATTTTCTTTTTTCCATCTTGCATTGGAGTTAACATTACCCCCTCCTAGATGAGTGCCGATCCCATGGCACTTGGGGGTCTATGTTGGTGAGGGTTCAGTGATCTGAAGGGTGGTCATATGAGTTGATGATGATGGGGCCTCATGGGGATTGGTCCTGGGGAGAAGCTGATCAAATGATTAAGGTGGTGGAGGTCGAGAGTAGATTGAGTGGATGATGGGGCCTATGAAGTTGGTGTTTGCAACATTTGTATTTGCCTAAAAAGAAAAGAAGGTGCACTACCTAGGGGTGTGTCTACCTTATCGTGTGGTGCATTGTGTTTGTGCTAGTGGAATTGGGAGCTAGGTCAAGCTTGGGTGTTGTCCCACACTTGAGGACTTAGTTCGTGCATAAGGGTGGTGCGGTGAATGTGGCTTAGGGAGACAGGTTTAACCATAAGCGAGGGTGACCTCCCTAGGTATGTCTTGCCCTTGATGTGCCCTAAGCGTGATGTGGGGAATCAAAATGGGCTAGGGGTTTAGGGATGGAGCCGACCGATTGAAGCCACCGAATGCACCTACATTGAGGACTCCTAGGTGTAGTGATTGTGGCCTACATATAGTGAGATGATTTGTTTAATTTCTCATGTGATTTTCTTTTCATGATCTTTTATTATTTTCTTTTCTTTTCTCTTTTATTTGTATTTTCTCTTCTTTTATTTTATTTATTTTCTTTCTTTCTTTCTCTTTTTTTAATTTTTTCTTTTTTTTTAAATAGACGAAAATATAATCTTCGTCATCGGAGTCATGAGAGGGAGGAGTTGGGGGCTTAAGAGATTTGTTAAGGAATTTCTAGCTTTGCATGTATCCTTTGAGATTCATTTGTGCCTAGAGAGGAGTAGTGGAAAGAAATGGATTATTACAATGAGTGAAGTGGCTATCATTCATATCTTCAAATAAGAGAGCTAAGCAAAAAGAGGGAACGAGGGTAGCTCGCATCATTAACCTAGTCATAATGCAACTGTCTATGCCATTTGGATAAAAAAAGAGTGGTGATAGGCAGTACTCTTGCAACGTAGGCTCTTGCTTTAATAGTACTCTAAGTAATCTAAGATAATTACATGTAGTTAGGAAGGTTGGGTCTTGGCATGAAGTGAATTCATTAAGGAAGTGGGCAATTGAGTCATATGTGTCTTGCAACGTGAAAGTGAGGGCTCCCTCAGGCTTGGTGGCATTGACATTGTATATTCTTGGGACGTCATATCGACCGTGGATGTCTGGATTGTAATCCACTCCTACCCTTATTGGACATGGCATGAAAGTAGGGTTATTTCTTTTGAAGGGTAGGGTGTTACAAAACGACATGTAGGTGCCCGTGTTGCCTTCCTAGATGCGCCTCCTCTACTTTGGTTGGCACTCATAGTCCTTTACTATTTTGGGAACTTCATAGACTTTGTTCGCCCCATAGTTTGGAGTCTTTGTTTCCCATTGGGTAGGATTCTTCTCTCTCTCGAACAGGTCCACTTGTCTCCTAACCTCCTTTTGACATTACTCACCTCTTCCACCACCTCCGTTGATAATACTCTACTCAATGTGGTGGGGAATTGGAAATCAAAGTCGAATGCTTCATGGTTATTCTCTCTCTGCTCCTAGAATATGAGTTCAACATTATACTTTACTGGAAAGTAGTCTTCCCTCGGTGAGATGGGCGTTGCTGGAACCACTGCCGATTGAGCATTCAGCCTTTTTCATGCTTGCTCTAGCATCTTCTTTCTCTTATTTTTGAGGTTTTCTTTCCTATTAGTAGAGGTGTCCACCTGCTGTGCTGCTGTTGCACTTCAGGTCATGGGGAAGGAGGTTGTGGGACTAGCTCCTCCTCTTGTTGTCCCATTTCAAGGTGTTCTACTTCTTCCTCCTCCATGTATTCCTTTGATGCTCCTTCGGTGAATCCCAAGGCATCCACTTCTTACATCGTCAAGCCTACCCTCTCAGCAAATAGTTCCTTTGATATTGTAGGCTTAGGCTGACTCCTGCTGCTTGTGGTGGCATATGTAGCCCTTGTCTCAAGGCCCTACGGGGAATACCCAGATTTCTTTTCAATGAATCAACGGTCTCCCCTTATTCCATTTGGGTGATTTCCATGACAATGCTGAGGAAGACGCACTCTTAGGTCTCTAAACTCACTTGTGTAGCCTCTGGTGGCCTGCTCTCTGTGAGCACCTTGCCCCCTTCTACACGAGCTAGACGGCGTGCTAAGTATTTTACTCTTCTTTCACTTCTGGTTGTCCATTTTTCTACCTTCTTTTCCATTTCTTCAAAGCTTTCTCCCTGCCTTTGAGCTAGGATCATCAGCCTCTGCTCTTGTTCCTCAATTTTCCTTTCTAATCTCTTCTGCTCTTCTAGCTCTAAGGAGACCTTCTTCTTTAAATTTTCTATGTCTTCTTGATACCTTCAGCCCCTCTCTTCTCTTGTTGCTTCCAACAACTCCATGGCATCCTTGACATTTTTCATCTCCCCTTGCAACTCTTCATATAGCACTACTAGCTCTTCATTTATTCGTTGCATGCTCATGAGAGCCTGTGTTTTGCCTGTGTTTCTTCAACAAGCTTTGCTTGCCACCTTTCTTCTCCTCCTTGGCCTTGAACTCCTCCTTTAGCTCATTTATTTCTCTTTGACACATGGCCACTTGGTGGGTTTTTTCTAGTTGAAAGGCTACCATAGTCTCCTTTTCAGCCTCTAACTCAGCAACAACTATTTTCTTTTCTTCTTTTGCTCTCTCAAGCTGTGATAGAAGTTCCTTAACATAGTTGTCATAGTTTGTGGACAACGGCAGAGTGAGGTGGGGGTAGTGGTTGTGGATGTTTCAATTCTCTATATTTTAGGATCCTACCCCTCGAATCGTCGGCATCTATTGCGTCCTTGTCCCACTAGGACTCCTTCACCTCCCTCATGGGCCATTTCTTTGTTGACCAAAAACTGCACCCAGGCCATGGTGTTGCTAGCATCGACTTTAGGTGTGGAGCCTTGGGTGATTGTGGTTGTTGGGGTGGTCAGTACTAGGCTAGTTGGAAGTGGGTGCAATAGACCTTTACCCTTGCCCTCCGTAACTGGCAATGCTGCATAACACTTGGGTGCTAGAACTTGGGCCTTTGTATTTGGGTGGGCTCATGGCAGCCAACTCTTCTTCCCTTGAGGGCTGCTCCATTGATAGGCAGATGACTAGGGCTATGCCTTCTTCTTCTCTCCTCCTTAGCTCCTTAGCTCCTTATCTTCTTCCTCTACTTTTCTCCTTCTCTCCTCTTCAGCCCTCTTGGATTCCTCTTTTATCCTTTTTGCATCCTCCTTTTCTTTTCTCTTTCTTTTTTCTTCGGTGTTTTTGAACTCTCTTTGGGCTCTTTGTAGGTCTGCTCTCTCTTTCTTCCTGCTCTCTTGTTCGTCACTCTCCGTCCTCTCACTAGATTGTTCTCGTTCTTGGTGAAGAGGGGACCTATCTGGTTTTTTTTCGACTCCTTCATCTCCTTGTGCTTCCCCCAAAGCCTCTTTGATGATGGCCATCAACACCCCTCCAAACCCAATGGTCAAGGCCTTCAATGACGATGACTTCTTTGTTACATTGGATGCCAAGGACTCTCCACTTGTAGGTCTTCCACTTGTGGGCTAGTGCTTTTGCTAAAGTTTCTATTGTCTTTCACACGAAGCTATTCAGGTTTACTTGGTCTAGGGATTTGGTTGCAATGCTTTCCAACATAGGTACATTGATCCAGCTCATTAGTGCATTGTACTGATGATTGGAGAACAAGGCATGGACCATCTTCACTGCAACTGGACTTCTGGATTCGGGATGTCAACGAGAGTGATGCCATCCTTGGTGTGGACTAGGATATTGTCCATTTCTAGCATATCATATATATCTCTTTTGGGCCGTCTCTCGACCTTGTTGGGCGGGCCCAATACTCTCTGTACCAACTTAGGGCTTAGCTCAACCTCCACTTGGTGGATTTTCTTTTCTTAACACACATTTACAGTGCCATGGTTCCTAATGAAGGTTCGGAGGAATTCTATGCACTTCTCATAGTCCATGGCTTGCTTAGGTACTTTTGCAGATTGCATTGCTTCACAATTTGTTTTATGGCTTGTTCTTCCATTGCCACATCCTCCAAGTTTAGGACATGCCTGAACCTGAATTGGGTGAAGGCCCTCATCTCCACTGAGAGGCCATATTTAGCTTGTTCCTCTTCCGAGAATGGAAGTTTATTACTCTTCTCCTAACCTGCCATTGTGGGTCCCTGTCATAACAACACAACTCACAATCTATTTTCTTAAGATAATTAGTAGAGAGTGATTGTGTACTTCTAGAAAAATGAAAAGCTTAAGTACAAAAAGGGAAATTTTCTTCACAATTTGCACAATCCAATGAAGGTCAATGATAATTTTCTTAAAGTATGTTTTTCCACCTTACCGCCTCCCCCTTTGGAAATGAGAAAAATCCTTCTTAGGATTAGAGGTTGGAGGGTTAAGGCCATTCAACGCATGCTCACAGTATTTCACTTTCTCATGAGCCAAGCGTAGAAGTTCGGGTTGTATTTCATGTTAGCATAGTGGTCCATATTGATAAGTCAGATGCTTACATGAGTGATGTAGGTGAGGACATCCATTAGAGTCTATTCTACTGGCAATGTGTAACTCCTTCTCTGTCAAAAATGCGGTCTAGGTAGTAGGGGTGAGTCATGACATGCTCTTCAAGGGGCCGGTTGTGAATGGTGCTCAACACCCTATAGGAGCTTGGGACTACATGAGTTGGGTTGTATTTCGAGGTCTTGATTGAATGTCATTGCTTAGTGCTGGTCATGATTTAGTAGCCTTCTTGCTCCCACTGAAGTCGAAGGGGGCGTACCATTTTCGTAAGAAAGAGGAGTTGTGGTCAGCCAACTGTTTCAACTCCTAAATTTCCTAGTCTGTGGCAAGGACCATGCCCTTGTCATAAGACATGATGAGGCATTGCATGCATGCTTGTTCGTGAGAAATGTCAGTGGTAATTAGTTCCTTAGCTGCCTGGGGAGCCTTAACGAATACAAATTTTGATTCTTCCCACGAGTAAGGCAGCATGCGTACCTTTGTTGCTAAAGACTTGTCTAAAAGACCTACAGTCTAACTGGTCATAGCTTTTAGCAAGTGTGGTAAACATGGCATCCGAATGCTGAAGGCAAACAAAGAAGTCATCCCAAATATTTTCAGCTAAGTCTGTGGCCAAGGCAAGAATCGATCGTCGTTCGTAAGAGGGTTTACGGCCTATCGGAGGAGGCTGGGGTTTGACTAGACTCGACAGCTTAGTAGTTGGCATCTACAGTTGCTGCTATTCATGAGTGTGTAGTTTAGCCTCTTGTGCACTAAGCATGGTTTGTGATTCTGACTCGTGTTGCCAGTTGTTTGTGGGGCTTTAGGGGCACTAGCGTGCTAGGTTAAGGGGTTAAGGCAGTTTGGAGTTAACAAGCTGCGGTTTTGGTTGATAGACCCGTTGAGGCACTGCAAGCTTAATAGTGTTGGGATCTATGGGCTTCGCACCTTGAGTCTTTTACGGCTTTAATGCATGATCTATTGTGGAGCATTGTGTGGTCAAGTTTGAGGTTGGCATTTGAATAGTGCCATTGGCCCTCTTAGTTTTAGGCACCCATATCTAGGCATTGCCCTCGTAATAGCCTTGCACTTGCAATAAGGTCTTGGGGATGTTGAGATGGCAAGATCAACATGTGCGGACATTGATGATGGACCACCTGGCTAGATGAGTCCACACGTCTACACTTAGCACATTGGTGGTTATTATGATACTAAGAAGATTTCATATTACGCCACTCTGGCCGGCTCAATAGCAGGCAAGCCATATAGCCTATCGATTAGGTTAAAAAAGATTCCAATGATCATTTATTTAATGGTGCTCAAGGAGCAGGAACTCACATGGCCACTCACTTATCACTTATTATATTTAGTTTGTTACACCTCCCTACAGTTGGCAAAGATATAACACCAATCGATTAGTGTAGTCTGTTATGCATTATCTGACTTAGAAGGCCACTTTCCTTTATGTTATATCTTATCTATACTTTGTGTACATTGTATAATGTGTGGAAAAAGAAGGAAAAATTAGCAAGAAAACGTTTTGGCCTCCATCTCTCTTCTTGTGTTCTTGAGTGAGCTTCCTCTTGTGTATATAGTGTGTGTTTGGCGCAACAACTCAAGTAAATCCCCCCATCACATGATTCTTGACATGATATTAGAGCTGCGCCACTGAGAGAGGCTGAAGTGAAGAAGAAGAAGAAGCAAGGTTCGATCAAGAAAGCAACGGGTAAGAAGCTCTCCCATTTTTCCACTCTCTCTCTTGGATAGTGCCCGTGGAGGCACCGGAAGCAAGGTAGAACGAAAATTTTAGCGAGATTTGGTGTGCAAGCAGAGCACTGTATATTATGCAAATATGCCCTTTAGGGCCTTTCTGTAGTTATTTTGGGTGTCTGAGGCCGTTTCAGGCCCCGTTTTAGAGTTGCAAGGTTGTGGCAATAGTTTCACGGTACACTGTGATTTCGGCTGTATTGATCGAAAGTGGGTGCACAGGTTACAGATTGCGAATCTATAAATTTTGAGGTGTTTGCAGGAAGTAAACATAAGGTTTATTTGCAAAAAGGTTGCAGATTACATGTTGTTAGAATATCAAGCTCATACTATTCTCCTGTTAGTATGTGTGACTCTGACATTAGTCTTGTCCAGCTGTATCTAAGTGTGGGACATTAAATAAGTCGGTGGTCTTGGACCTAGTGTGAATGGTCCTACGGACCTTAGTACTATTGTATACACTACTCTATGTGTGTGGTTAAGAGAGAATGAATGAATGAAGAAGATGAGAGCATGCTTGCTCCTCACTCCGTCTCTGCCTCTCTCAATCTCAACATGGTATCAGAGCACCCATGACCGGGCTCTGTGGAGTGAAGAATTCGGGAGTGAAGACACAGGTTCTTGAAGTGAAGAGAGCTGACTTCCATTAACTATTATTGTTTGTGCAACAAGGTATGCATTTTGGTTAGATGGAGTCTGTGCTTCATGTTAGTGTTTGAGGCTTCTGTGGGAGCTTTGGGGAGCACCCTTGAGCACATTTGAGTGGTTATTATCATCATTACCATCAACAGTAGCTGCTGGAATCAGATCTACAGGTTACGTGAACTACGCTTGTTTTCAAGCTGAATACATCTGCTGTACTTCATGCTAGTACTTGGTCATACACTGATCTTTGGCTTATAAACAAGCCTTGGCAAGGTTGCTAAAGACCTGTGGCATGCTAATGCCTAACTGGGAATGAGATATGAACTGTGAGAGTTGATTGTAGATCTGAAAATTTTCCAAAACTATTGTGTATAGTGACTATTCAGCAACAAGTACTTGACAGTAAGAAAAAGATTGAGGCTTCCGGGAATGCTTAAAAGGGACTGTTGAGCATATACATATTTGTGAAGACATATGCATTGATTGATATGGTTATGGACTGAAGTTATTGACTGAAACGCTTAGTTCTGGGAAGTCATTGACAGGCTAAAAACTGTCATTGAATGCGGGCAGCAAACACCATCTCCTACTGAAGCATGCTATGACACTGTTGATCTCTAACAACTGTGTGCTATTGGGAATATGTTTGGGAATGCTTGGAGCATTGAATCGGGCATTGAGCATGATTAA
This sequence comes from Lygodium microphyllum, assembly GCF_053477565.2. NCBI lineage: Eukaryota > Viridiplantae > Streptophyta > Polypodiopsida > Schizaeales > Lygodiaceae > Lygodium > Lygodium microphyllum. The sequence goes on from NC_141152.1 coordinate 44,402,788, forward strand.
AAACTGAAATCTGAAGCTGAAATTGAATGCATTTACAATGTCTTGGCTGGGTACAAACTATAATTGCAATGTATGCAACTGGCTATTGAAGACATTTTGTTTATGGGTGCCCATATGGTCATACAGTGACCTTGACACTTAAAACATGCCAATATGAAGACATTTTGTTTATGGGTGCCCATATGGTCATGTAGTGACGTTGACACTTTATAATGGATGTTTGGCATGTTTTTGAGCCAGTTTGGAGCTAAAAAGGCTTGATCTCACTGAGCATTTGCTAAATGCAACCTATGAGCAGGAAGTTTGACACCTATACTTGCTGGTTATGTACTGTTTTGTGCCCGTATGGTTATTCTTGGACTGATACATGTACTAGCAGATGTCTACAAAGGTTTGGGACATGTATGACATGTATACGACTCAGTTTTGGCTTTGAATAAGCTTCTGGTCACTAACAGTTTACAGTTTTTAGACTGTATATATTTATCCTGGTAGTGAGGTTGCAGGAGTTTAAGCTGAAGCAACTCCAAAGCATAAGTCTTGACCGTTATACTTATGAGTTAGACCACTGATTTGGGGACTATTTTGAGCTGTCATTGGGCTGAAATACCCTAGTTTTTTATTGCAATTAACTGCAGAAAACTATCATAAATAGTTGAGGATTGAACTTGGTCAGTCACACTTGTTGGTTTGCAGGTGTTAGGCAAAGTCTAGAACATGACAAATGCAGAAAGGACAGACAACATAACCCAGATAGTAGGGGAAAAGCTTGACAGTAACAATTATGCCATATGGAAGTTCCGCATGGAGAACTTCTTAATAGGGAAAGGTTATTGGGAGTTGGTGCTGGCGGAAGCTGAACCTGAGCTCCTAGATCGACATACGACTGATCACAGATGATTACATCGAGCTTGGACAGAAAGAGCTCATAGAGTCTTGCATTGGCTCTCTTTATTTATCTCAGATGCCATGGTAATGCAGATAATGAATTGCAGCTCTCCTAAGGATGCATGGAACATTTTGGTCAAGTATTATGGCACAACCACAAGTGCCAGGAAGATATAGTTGAAGCAGAAGTTCAACAACATGGAGAGGAAGAGTAGATCTATACAGGATTATGTCACGGAGGTTAAGACCATTGCGGATCAGTTGGCATCTGTTGGTTCACAGGTTGAAGATGAAGACATGGTTGCTGTGACCTTGAATGGCTTGGGGCTTGAGTATAAGTCTTTTGACACTTCTATGTCTATGCGGGCTGAAATGCCTGATTTCAATGAGCTGGTTGCATTGCTTATCCATGAAGAGGTTAAGCTTGGTTTGGCTATAGGATCTAGCAGTTCTAAAAACAAGGATGTAGTTTTCTATTCCAATCAAGGTGGCCGTGGAAACCATGGTAGAGACTATGGATTTGGCAGAGGAGGCCAACAAAATGCATCCTATGGCAATAACAACCAGCATGTATCGAATGCAAGAGGTGGTGGAAACTTTAGAGGCAGGGGAGATCTAGCCCTAGAGGTAAAGGCTCCTGGCAATAGCAGCATCCATTTGACAATCTGAACAAGGATAAGGATTGTCATTACTGTGGGAAGTATGGGCGTATTACCAAGGACTGCTGGAAGAAGCAGGGCAATCAGAAAGGCAAACAACATGGACATTTTGCTACATCTAGTCAGGCAAATGATACTTCAGGAGATAGATTGTTTGCCATGCAGTATGTAAAAGACAGAGTTGCTGAAAAATCCACTGATGATGCAGTTTGGTACATTGATTCAGGGGCATCGAACCACATGACTCCTCATGGTGATTGGTTCATTGATATGGTGGTTGAAAAAAATGGCTATGTCTGTACAGGTGATGACACGCAGCATAGCATTGAGCATAAAGGCAAAGTGCCTCTTGTGGTTCATGATGGCAAAAAGAAAAATTTGCATGATATATTGCATGCTCCTTCGATTATGAAGAACCTATTGTCTATTGGTCAGATGACGGAGCAGAACTTGTAGGTTAGATTCAACAAGCATGGTTGCTTTATTGAAGAGTTTGGCAATGGATGCAAGTTGATAGCTCGTGGTCACAAGAATTGCAGAACGTTTACTCTTGATGCTACCTTGCCAGAGATGAATTCAGCTATGTTTGCCCATGGTTCTGGCACTATCAGAGACTTGGAAATTTGGCACAAGAGAGTGGGGCATGTAAATTTGCAAAGGCTGCAAATTATGCAGAAAAAATAGCTTGTTATAGGTTTACCCAAGTTCCAATATTCAGATATTGGTAATGTATGTGATGCTTGCCTGTTTGATAAGCAGTCAAGATTGCCCATGTAAGGCAGAGTACACGTCCGTTGCAGTTAGTGCACTCTGATGTTTGGGGGCCAGCCCATAATGCATCCATGGGAGGCTTGAAATATTATGTGACATTCATTGATGATTACAGTTGCTATACTTGGGTTTACATTATGAAGACAAAGGATGAGGTGTTTGCTATTTTTCAGCAGTTTAAAAAGCAGGTTGAAAAGGAATTTGACTATTATATCTCTTGCTTGAGATCAGATAGTGGTGGGGAGTATGTATCAAATGAGTTTGACAACTTTTTGGCTCAAAATGGCATACGCAGGCAGGTTACCTGCAGCTACACTCCTTAGCAGAATGGGGTAGGTGAAAGAAAGAACAGGGTCTTGATGGAAGCTGCTCGTGCCATGATGAATGAGAAGAAGATGCCACTCTATCATTGGGCTGAGGCTGTTATGATAGCCATGTATATCTTGAATCAGACTCCCACTGCAGGTATTCATGAGATGACACCGTTTGAGAAGTTGTATGGCTATAAGCGGGATGTAAGTCACATGAAAGTCTTTGGTTGTCTTGCTTATGTGCATATTCCAGATGAAAAAAAGGAAGAAGCTGGATCCAAAAGCGCATGTGTGTTTTCATTGGATATTCGTAGGAGAAGAAGGCATACAAATGCTATGATCCCTCTACCACGGAGACCTTGGTGAGTAGGGATGTTATTTTTTATGAGATGGGTTCTTGGTATGTATCACCGGCTACAGTGCCATCAGCTATGCCTTCTACTCATGTATCCACAATTGATATGCAACAGAGCATTGATATGATAGGCCCTAGTAGTCAGACAGTATCTCCATGGACGGAGATTGAGGAGCTCACCGTCCATTGACACCAGTATGTCAGTGAGGGGGAGATATGATGTCGTGGACAAAGGAAAATAGAAAGTTATTGAGGATGTATCTGGGATGATGACACCTGGTAGAATGACTTCTAGATATGAGTCTACTGACACTTTGGACAATGAACTTGGTATTCTGACTGTCTATACGCCTAGCGCAAGGCAGAGCAGGTACATTCCGCCTCATGAGAGAGGGGAATTGAGCAGTGCACCATAGCTTAGATGCTCACAAAGGGTCAGATACCCTGTTGACAGGTTGACATATTGTGGCTACACTGCAAAGCATTATGCTTACATGACAAAAGTGATGGAGATCAAAGAACCAGGTACATATGCTGAAGCAGTGGAAAATGAGAACTGGTGTGCATCCATGGATGAAGAAATGAATACCTTGGTTGAAAATAAGACATGGGATCTTGTGCCACTGCCTGAAGGAAAAAAGGCCATTGACTGCAAATGGGTCTACAAAATCAAATGCCAGTCAGATGGCAGTGTGGAAAGGTACAAAGCCAGGCTGGTTGCTAAGGGGTATGCCCAACAGTATGGACTTGATTATGAGGAAACATTCAGCCCTGTTGCCAAGATGGCAACCATATGCACTGTGATTGCCTTGGCTGCTGCTAGAGGATGGAAATTATAGCAGATGGACGTTAAGAATGCATTTCTTAACGGTGACTTAGTAGAGGATGTCTATATGGCTTAGCCAGAAGGGTATGTTCACCTGATTTTCAGCATTATGTATGCAAGCTAAAAAAGGCACTGTATGGGCTAAAGCAGGCTTTGAGAGCTTGGCATGCTAGGATCAGTAACTACTTGCAGAGGTTGGGATTTACTGTTGGTAGGGTTGATCATAGCCTGTTTACAAAGAAGACTGACAGTGGCTTAGTAGTGCTGGTCATATATGTTGATGACTTGATAATCAGTGGTGATGATGACTTGGACATATAGCATGTAAAGATGCTGAAATCTGAATTTGACATGAAAGATCTAGGTGAATTGAAGTAATTTTTGGGTATTGAGGTAATGAAGGCTGAAAATGGTTTATGCTTGATGCAAAAACATTATGCCATGGAAATGTTGAAGAAGTATGGCATGGCTGAATGCAAACCATTGGATACATCCCTTGATTAGAATGTCAAGTTGGACATTAGCACTGGAGCTGAAATTCAGGATGTGACTATGTATAGGCAGATGGTTGGAAGTCTGATCTACTTGACCATCTCTAGGCCAGATTTGAGTTATGCAGTTGGGCTCATAAGTCAGTTTATGCAGAAGCCCAGGAAGCCACATTTGGATGTTGTTAGGCGGATTATGAGATATGTTAAGTCCACTATAGATTATGGGTTGTTCTATATGAGATATAAGTCCTTGAAACTAGTTGGATACATAGATGCGGATTGGGCAGGATGTTCATATGATCGCAGATCTACGAGTGGTTATGCTTTTGGTATTGGAAGTGGCATGATTAGCTGGAGCAGCAAGAAGCAACCAACGGTTGCATTGTCTAGTACTGAGGCGGAGTACAGGGGTGCCGCATTGGCATCATGTGAGATTTCATGGCTACTCAAGCTTATGGCTGATTTGGATATTCAGGTGGATGCTCCAGTGACCTTATTATGTGACAATCTCAGTAGTGTACTCTTGGCAACGAATCCAGTATACCATGCCAGGACAAAACACATAGAGGTACACTATCATTTTATCAGAGAGATGGTTCTTGTAGGGAGAGTAGATCTTATGCATGTGAAGACTGATGAACAGGTTGCAGATATATTTACCAAGTCTTTGGGTAAAGATAAGTTTAGTAGTTTTAGACAACTACTTGGAGTTCATCAGATGATTTGAGGTTGAGGGGGAGTGTTAGAATATCAAGCTCATACTATTCTCCTGTTAGTATGTGTGACTGGCATTAGTCTTGTCTAGCTGTATCAACAAGTGTAGGACATTAAATATGTCGGTGGTCTTAAACCCAGTGTGAATGGTCCTACGGACCTTAGTACTATTGTATACACTACTCTATGTGTGTGGTTAAGAGAGAATGAATGAATGAAGAAGATGAGAGCATGCTTGCTCCTCACTCCGTCTCTGCCTCTCTCAATCTCAACACATGTACTATTGAGCAATCAGTGAAAAAGGTTGCTTGGTGTAGTGTTGTGCATGTGTTGTAAAAGATTGCAGAAGACTAGCTTGTTGTTTTATATCCTTGTTTGTGATAATGGCAGAGAATAGTGGAAATCCCATTATTGAGAATCTCGACAAGAACAACTACCCTTCATGGAAGTTCTGTGTGACGAACTTCCTCATTGGAAAGGGCCTTTATGAGTTTGTTTCAGGTGAAGAAAAGGAGCCAGAGGTGGGTATCCCTCCTACTACAGATAAATTAAAAGTATGGAAAGAATGGAACGCGAAAGACAGAAAGGTGATGTACTAGTTATCTGCAGTCATTGATAATACGATGTTGGGACATATCAGGAATGCAGAAACTTCACATGCAATTGGATAAATTTTGAGAACATGTTTTCAGTAAATACAAAGGCATGAAAGATTCAACTCAAGCAAGAGTTGAATGCCTTGAAGAAAGGAAAAATGTCTGTCAATGAGTATGTGTTGAAGGTGAGGAGCATTGCAAATGCTTTAGCAACGATTGATGTAATGCTTGATGATGATGATTTGGTTTCATCCACTTTGAGTGGCCTTAATGAGAAGGCATGGAAATCACTTGTTACTTCAGTATACATATGGAAGGCATTTTCAGATTTTGATGAGTTGATCTCTCTCATGATTACCGAAGAGATCAATATGCAGGGTGACTCATCTGAAAAAAATGGTGAACAAGTTTAAGCATTTTACTCAAGTTCATGAAGGGGACGTGGTAGATCTTCTTCGAGAGGTCGTGGTATGGGACGTGCTGGTGATAACCAGCAAAATAGGTTCAATCAGCAATTTGGTAAAATACAAGTTTCAAGAGGCCGAGGAAACTTTAGAGGCAGGGGAGCTCTAGAGGAAGAGGTGGATGGCAGAATAGAGGTTCTGAAAATTCTGCTATTGTTTGCCATTATTGTAGCAAAATAGGTCATATTGCAGCCCACTAAGAAGGATGATATTCACAGTGGTAAATTGTAGCAAGGAAACTATGCATCAGCTTCACAATAGAATGAAGAAAAAAATGAGTGTCTGTTTGTTATGCAGCATATGATGAATGCAGTTACAGGAAAGGGGACACATGATGATGCATGATATGTCAATTCAGGTGCATCTAATCATATGACTAGTCATGTTGAATGGTTTGGAGAGATGCAGGACTTACGAAATCCAGGTTATGTGCAGGCGGGTGATGATTCATGTCACCCAATTTCACACATTGAAAAGATTCCCTTGTCCTTGTATGATGGCCAGACAAAGAGTCTAACAAATGTATTACATGTACTATCAATCACAAAGAATCTAGTGTCTGTTGGCCAAATGGTAGAGCAAGGGTTGCAAGTCCGATTCAATGCAAAAGGTTGTTTTATAGAAGACTAGGTTGGTCACAAAAGGAAGTAGAGTTGGCTGAATGTTCACTTTAGATGCTGAAATTCCTGCAATGGATGCTGCTATGTATGCTAAAGGAAAAGGAGTAGTTGCAGATATTAAAATATGGCATAAACGTATTGGACATGCAAATGTGCAAAGGCTGAAATTAATGCAATCCAGAGGATTAGTTACAGGGTTGCCTTCTTTTAGAGTTGCAGAATTGCATAAAGTATATGAAGCATGCTAGTTTGGTAAGTAGGCAAGACAACCCTTCTCTCATGACAGAGAAGTGAGTAGAAAAATACTTGATGTAGTGCACACAAATGTTTGGGGGCCTACACAGAATGTATCTCTTGGTGGCAGCAAATACTTTGTCACATTTATTGATGGCTGTTCAAGGAAGTTATGGGTATACTTCATGAAGGAAAAGAGTGATGTGTTTGAGCACTTCAAATCTTTTAAGGTAGCTGTTGAAACAGAAACATGCTTAAAAGTGAAGTGCTTGAGATCAAATGGAGGGGGAGAATACCTCTCTAATGAGTTTGCTAGCTTCTTGAAGATTCATGGGATAAAGAGGCAATTTACTTGCAGGTATACCCCACAGCAAAATGGGGTTGCAGAAAGAAAAAATAGGCATATTACAGAAGTCGCACGAGCATTAATGGTTGAAAAGAATATGCCCAAACATTTTTGGTCTGAGGCTATCCATACTGTTGTCTACATTATGAATAGAACTCCCACAACTGCAGTTCATGGGATGACTCCTGTTTACTAGCAAGAAGCCTGATGTATCGCACTTGAAGGTATTTGGATGTGTTGCATATGTTCATGTGCCAGATGAGCTACGGAAGAAGCTTGATCCAAAGGCTGAAAAATGTATTTTTATTGGGTACTCTTTAGAGTAGAAAGGGTATCACTATTATAACCCTATCACACGTGAGTTTAGAGTGAGTAGGGATGTTATCTTCGATGAGATGGGCAGTTGCTATGCACCTGCTAGTGATGTATTAGATTATGATAATGATCAGGATAGCTATGTGCAGAAAGAAAAACAAGAATCACGGAGTCTTAGTGAACTAGAAACATCATCCGGTACTATACTTACAGTGAACCCTTGGTCTGGGAGACTAAGGAGTAGCCCCACATCTTCAGGTGGATCTATAAGTGTTTCAGGGAAGGACAAAGGAAAGAAGAAAGTGTTGGATGGTGATGATACATCTACTAGTCATTTGGGACTTGATGGAGATTCTAGTGGTTCAGAGAGTTTGGATGATGAGCTTGGTATTCCTTCAGTCAGGACACCAGGTGTACAAAGAGCTCATGGTTATGTAAAGGCTCCATTGAGTGATCCGGTGGTATGTAGATCTAGCAGGGTCAGATACCTTGTTAAAAGATTTGGTTTTGAAGGTTATACAGCTCATCATTATGCTTATATGGTGAAACTAGTTGAGGATGTTGAGCCCACTTGTTTTGAGGATGCTGTTGGTCATGCTCATTGGGATGTAGCAATGTATGAGGAGATGGCTGCATTAGAAGCCAATAAGACTTGCAACTTGGTACCCTTACCTAAGGGTAAGAAAGCTATTAGCTATAAGTGGGTTTACAAAGTCAAGCATAATGCAGATGGTTCAGTTTTAGCAGGTATAAGGCTAGGCTGGTTGCAAAAGGCTATGCTCAAATATATGGCATAGATTATGAAGAGGCATTCAGTCTAGTTGCTAGGATGGCAACTGTTAAGTGTGTGATTGCCTTGGTAGTAGCCAAAGGTTGGAGTTTGCAGCAAATGGATGTTAAGAATGACTTCTTGCATGGTGAATTGGGAGAAGAAGTGTATATGGAGCAGCCAACAGGTTATGAGAATTTAGAGCGAGGACTTGATTATTACAGGTGACAGTGACAATGGGATTGCTGAAGTTAAGGACTTCTTGAATAGAAGAAGTTTGAGATGAAAGATTTGGGTGAGCTGAGATACTTTCTTGGTATTGAGGTGATAAGATGTGATGATGGTATATGGCTATCCCAAAGGTAATATGGCTTGGATATGTTATCCAAGTATGGTACGATAGCATGTAAGCCTCTTTCAATACCATTGGAGCAAAATGTGAAGTTGAGTGCTGACATTGGGGATGAGATAGAAGACCCTACTATGTTTAGGAGGATAGTGGGGAGTTTGATTTACATGACTATCACAAGGCCAAACTTGAGCTATGTTGTTGGCCTTGTCAGTTAGTTTATGTAGATGCCTAGAAAGCCTCATTTAGATGCAGTTAGATGTATATTGAGATATGTGAAGTCCACTTTACATTATGGACTTTTTTATGAGGCAGGTAAGGACATACATGACTTTGGATACACAAATGCAGATTGGGCTGGTAGCATGTCAGACAGAAGATCTACTAGTGGATTCATGTTTTCCCTTGATAGTGCAACAATTACATGGAGAGCAAAAAGCAACCTACAGTTGCTTTATCGAGTACAGAGGCTGAGTATAGAGGTGCTGCTATGGCAGCATGTGAGGTGGTATGGCTACAAAAGTTATTAGGTGATTTGGATGTGTAGAGAGATGGTCAAGTTGTCATTCATTGTGACAACATGAGCAGCATACACTTAGCCAGGAATCCAGTGTTCCATGCTAGGACAAAATACATTGAGGTGCACTACCACTTTTTGAGAGAGAAGGTACTTGCAGGAGAGATTGACTTGGTATATGTCAACATATAGGATTAGATAGCTGACATTTTCACAAATGCATTGGGTGCAGAGAAGCTTTGAAAGTTTCAAAGCTTACTTGGAGTTGCAGATATAGAGTTGAGCTTGAGGGGGAGTGTTGAGATGGCAAGCTCAACACCTGCGGACATTGATGATGGACCACTTGGCTAGATGAGTCCGCACATCTACACTTAGCACGTTGGTGGTCATTATGATACTCACATGGCCATTGACTTATCACTTATTATATTTAGTTTGTTACACCTACCTACAGTTGGCAAATATATAACGCTAATCGATTAGTGTAGTCGGTTATGCATTGTCTGACTTAGAAGGCCACTTTCCTTTATGTTGTATCTTATCTATACTTTGTGTACATTGTATAGTGTGTAGAAGAAGAAGAAAAAATTAGCAAGAAAATGTTTTGGCCTCCATCTCTCTTCTTGTGTTCTTGAGTGAGCTTCCTCTTGTGTATATAGCGTGTGTTTGGTGCAGCAGCTCAAGCAAATCCCCCCATCACATGATTCTTAACAGAGGACCCTTCGTGGCTTAATTGTTTGTCGATACCTATAGTTTCTTCGTTGCCTCCTGGGTTTTGAGTATAAGTTCATAGGCTTGTGAGGTCATGGTTATATGCTCGTAGGCACCACTCCTTGATGTTTAAGCACCCAATTGAATTGTGGTTCAAGGATTTTATCTCTAATCTCAGTGGTTTCCTAGTGGTGTGGCTTGGCAAGTTGGGATAAGTCTTGACCACCCCCCTCCTTAGGCTTGGTGGTGGATTTCTCTACCGCTGGCCTCATGGGCTCATATGGAGTTGCGCTGCCCTTGCGTAAAGCCATGACTATTCATACATTGCCAATAACAAGGTGAATACATTGAGACTTGTAGTCGACATTACAATGTGCTTGCTTTTTAAATGAGCGTCCTAATAGCGATTCCTTACCAGCATCTTTTGCATTCGGCAACACATAAAAAAGTACCGGTATGCTTTTAGACTCGATAGAGACTGCGACTTTACACTTTCCTGCATGCGATCGACCTCCAAATGGGCTAAGTTTGGCATTCATAGGTTGTAGTTGTGGGCGACCAATTTGAGTCCAATGATTGTGAGTTAAGATATTAAAATCAGCTCCTTCATCGATCAATGCATCGAAGGTATGTGTTTGTTGGGCAATGACCGTTATGCACATGTAAGCAGGTGCTACTGCCTCTTCCTCCTCCTCATCAATTTTCATTAATGCGACAACTCAGACCTTCACAAGGAACTCTAGCATGGGAGGTTCATGCAATGGATATGTGGGAGAGTAGTACTTCTTTATATGTCTAGCATTGAAGAAGCCTATGTCCTCTCCATCTAGGGTCTCAAGCTCTACATTACCGGTTCGCGACTGATAGTGCGGACTAAGGAAAGGCCCTAATCCCCTAAACTTCATCTTTTGTTTATGGTCTTTTATTGAGTACAACAACACTAAGTCACCTGTCTCAAATTCTTGCTACTTGATGTGCTTGTCAAACCGACTCTTGCGGCATGCCTTTTCACAAATTAGGGCCACATGGGCGGCTAAAAGGCGAGTCTTTGATAAGCATTCTAGCTTGATTAGGTGCTCCATCCCTACCTCCTTTCCATCCCATCTCTCTTGGATGGCTACTCTTAGGCTCGAGACAAATAAATCTATAGGTAGAATGGCTTCAGTCCCATAGGTTAACTTGAAGGGAGTCTGTCCTACAGTTGTTTTATAGGCTGTTTGATAGGCCCATAAGCCTGTCATTAGTTTGTTGTCCTAGTCCCTGCGCGAGGTAGAGACTACTTTGGTCATGACATTCACTAAGATCTTATTAGTAGACTTATCCTAGCCATTCACTTGAGGGTAATAGGGTGAGTATTTTCAATGCATGATTAGAAAGGTCGATAGGAGGTGAGCGATCACTTCATTAATGAAGTGTGTGCCTTAATCACTAACTAGTTCAATGGGGCAGCCGAATTGTGAGATCACTTGCTCCCAAAGGAACTTAGTAGTGGTTCTAGCATCATTTTTTCTCGTGGCTCGTGCTTTTGCCCACTTTATGAGATAGTCTATAGCAACGATGATGTACTTGACCTGTGAATATTGTGCCGCAAGGCTAATCATCCCAATGAGGTCAAATTTCCATTTCTCGAATGGTTGTCTCTTGCAATGATTGGACTTAGCTCCATTTTCTCCTTACAAATGGGTACCTTGGTCCATTGGCACTCGTCACAATGCTTTACAAATCATGCTGCATCTAAGAAAAGAGTAGGCCACCATAGTTGAGACTGCAACACCTTGCGGGCCGTTGTGTCTCTGTTGAAGTGCCCTCTTGCAATTCCGTTGTGTGCTTTTGCAAGTACGTCATGCATCTCATGTTCACATATGCATCTATGTAGCAAGCTATCTTGCCCTAACCCATAGAGTTGTCCTACTATCGAAGTTGATATGGTTGTATTTTAAGGATGAGTTTTCTAAGTCGGGCCTTCTTGATTGGTCTTTCAGGTAGTCTGTGTTCAAGAATTTGGACTATGTCATCTGCCTAGTATGGTGTCAAGTCAGCTCTAAAAAAGTCACTTTCACTAGACAGGTTGAACATATGCGCGTCAGGCAAGTCATTTGTGATACCCTATCCAACGGCTTCTCTTGTGGGTATGTGAGACATGTGGTCAACCGTGTAGTGCTACTTCCCTTTGCATACAACCACAGAGAAGTTGAACTCCAGAAGCAAAAGTAATGTAATATCCCCCCCCAAACCCCCCCCCCCCCCCCCCCCCCCCGGTGCTTCCCCCGTGCCTCCCCCCATGAGAACCCCCCTTTCAAAAGTTTGTAAATTTTTTTGAAATTTTTTTACTCTCCCTCTCTCTCCCCTTTCCGTGTGCATGGTGGAGAGAGAGAGAGAGAGAGAGAGAGAGAGAGAGAGAGAGAGAGAGTAATAAAGAGGGGGGCATGTAGCCCCCCAGGTGGGAGGGGTGGCGGTCGCTATACGGTCGTCTTCCCCCCCCCCCCCCCCCCCCCCCCTACCACCTCCCCCTCCACCATATAAGGTGGCCCTCCCCTCCCTCATCGAGGATGGTAGCAAGCCCTCCCCCTTCAACTATAGCACGCCCCCCCCTTCTCCTCGATGTTAGTCTGTAGCCCCCTCCCTGGCCTGCATCATCACGCTCCCTTTCATAATCTCAGCGCCCCCCTGGCCGTGAAGAAAGAGTAGGGAGAGATATAAGGAGAGGAGAAGAAGAGAAGAAGAAGAAGAGAGAAAGGAGAAGAGGAGAAGAAGAAGAAGAAGAGGGAGAGAGAGAAGGAGAAGAATAAGAAGAAGAAGAGGGATGGAGAGAAGTGGAAGATAATTAGGGAAGGATATAGGGAGAGTGAGAGAGAAAGAGAGAGGGAGAGAAGACTATGAGATGGAGAAGGTGAGATAGAAGGAAAAAAAATTGGGGAGAGGGTAAAAGAAGAAGAAGAGTTATGCATATTTGAAGTCACATTGATTGGCCTTAGATTCCTTGTGGACCCGCATACCACTTCCTTCTGCTAAGGCAAGAGTGGTTGATTTACCTCAAGGGTTGCAAGACCAAGAATACACAAGGATGGCACCCAAGAGACAAGTTACAAGGAGCACAAGTGCTAAAGTTGCAAACGGAGGTAGGAACATATCCAATGCAAGCGGAGACATGAATACCACTGTGGGAGCTCTCGCTCAACCGCCAAGACCCTCAGACTGCTTATTCTTTCAAGCGTTTCAAGCGAGCTCTAATGGCTATCTCTCACCTAGCTGACACGCCATCAATCCTACGAGTGTAGTGAGCTTACCTTGATGCTCGATCGAGTACCCTCCTTCCTCTTGCACTCCGGTAGCTCCACGATCCTAGATGCTAGCTCAAGCATCCTCAAGCCTCCTCCATCTCCAAGCTCCATCATCCATAGCCGCGCGCGCAAGAGAAGAGAAGGGAAGAGAATAGAAGAAGAGGAGAGGAGATGGTGAAGAGCTTCACCCTCTTGATCCCTCACTCTCACACACACTCACTCCCTCACACTCTCACACTCCCTCTCTCAAGAGCACACACAAGCAAGAAAGAGAGAAGAATAGAGGAAAAAGAAGACTCCTTTTGCCACACATAAAAAGAATGAGCTTCTCATTCACTTTTCAACTTTATATACAAAACCCTAAATCTCTTTTGGGCGGTCATCCTCTTTTCCCCTTTTTTTTTTACATGGCCGGCCATAGCCTAGGCCCTTTTCCCCATTGTCCTTCTATCTTCCTAGCTTCCTTTCCACTGCCCATCTACATTTACAAATTGCACGGGTAAGAGCCCGGCGCTCTTTTTCAAGATTTCAGGGTGTGCCTTTTTATTTAAAAATGCGCCTTTCCCCTTTTGTATTTGCCTTGGACTTTTAAGGTTGCCCTTGCAAGTTTGGCCTTTTGTCCTATTCTTTCTTCAGTTGGGCTACCTTTTTTCCGCCTTTGCCCTGCGTCTTTATTTCCTTTTGCTTTCTTCGTATTGGGGTTAACATTACCCCCCTCCTAGACGAGTGCCAGTCCCATGGCACTCATTGTCGTAGGTAGCAGGCGGTAGCATGCACCGAAGACGTGGGTGACAAGGACGCCTGTGGTTTTCATGAATGAGTGTTGGTGGTAGGGCTATTCTGTGTGGGGTTTGCATTGGTGGCCAGCACACGTGTTGGTTTGTTGGGGATTCTACACAGGACTATTCTTTTCGGGCTTGTCGGATGGTGAGGGGTAAGCAGTCAGAGTTGGCTGTTGATGAAGAACGAATGACACTTCCGTTGTGGTCTTCAACACCTGCAATTGAAAACCTCTCAGGTGGTCTCTCCCTAAGGGTAGTGCTAGTCTTCTCTACTGTGCACAAGACATATTTGATTAGTTTGGGAGACAGGTCAAACTCTAAGCAAGCTGAGAGTATTGTCCTGCACTTGAGGACCCAAACTGTGTATATACTTTAGTGCAGGCATTATGTGAGTGCTTGTGCATACTTAGATATTACTTAGTTAGAAGACTGTTGACCTGGTTCCTTGTATAGCAAGGGGTCGGTGAAGCAAGGGGCTAAGTTGATGGAAAAATTTGTCAATGAAGACGGGGAGTACACTTGAAGATTGCTTGAGACGTCATTATGGTCTTTCCATTGTCTTTCAAGCCTTGCTTACCACTATGGGTTGTAATGGCATTGAGATGAGTGCAAAAGAATTGTGCAAGTAGTTCAGGGTGACAGGTTTAATCATGGGCAAGGCGAGCTCCCTAGGTATGTCCTGCCCTTAATGTGCCCTGAACAATTGTGGGGGATGTATGAAAGGGCTAGGGGATTAGGGACGGAGCCAGCCGACCAAGGTCGCTAGACATACCTAATTTGAGGACCCCTAGGTGCGGTGCTGTGATCGTGTGTGCTTCTTCTTCTTCTTCTTCTTCTTCTTCTTCTTCTTCTTCTTTTTGCCAATATAATAGCATGAGGAGGAGGCGTATACATGGAGGCAAGCGGTACAAGGGCATGACAGGAGTTTACTCCTCGTCATCTGAATAGTGGGTAGGGGTTGGTGGAGGGCAGGGGGCCTTGTTAATGAATTTTTGACTCAACAAGTAGCCTTTTATGTGGAGGCGGGTTTTGAGGGTGGTGGTAGAAAGGAAGGGGTGGTTGCACTGGGTGAATTTGCTGTCGTTCATGTCTTCCAGTAGTGCACCACAGAAAGACGGCAAAAGAGAAGCACGCATCATGAGGCAAGTCATGGTGTTGCTGTCTATGGCGTTGGGGTCAAAATAGAGGGGTGGGAGGTGGCGTTCTTGGGGTGCGGGCTCTTGGTGGACTAGGATCCTAATTAACGTAAGATAATTACAAGTGGTGATGAATGTGGGGTCGGGGCAAGAGGTGAATTCGCTAAGAAATTTATCTATAGAACTATACAAGTCGGGGAGAGTGAAAAGGAGCGCGTTTCTATGGGAGGTGCTATTGGTATTATAGATGATGGGGAAATCGAACCTGCCGTGGATGGACGGATTGAAGTCCACTCCTACCCTTCGAGGATACAACATAAAAGTGGGGTCGTTTCTCTCTGAAGGGAGGGTGTTGCAAAATGCCATCCACGCTTCCAGGTTGACGTAAAAAATGAGTCTCCTCCAGATGGGTTGGCAATTATAGCCTTCCACTAATCTAGGCACTTGGAGGACTTTATCTTTCCAAAACTCGCGATCCTCAGCTCCCCAAGTAGTTGGGTGAGCCTCACGCTCCGCTAACCATTTGGCTTTGAGCCTTGCCCCCATGGCAATGACATCCTCCACCAGTTGAATGGGCAGTACCCTATTCAAGGCAGTGGGAAACTCAAAGCGCAAGTCGAAGGGGTCACGGTTATACTCCTACTGTTCCCAAATAATCAATTCGGCATGAAATTCGGCAGGGGAGTCTTGGGTGTGCAGTAGGAGAGGGGCAGGCTGTCTCGGGACAGGTCTGGCATTCAACTTTCTTCTTGCCTTCTCCACCATCTCTTTCTTACGGTTGGTTTGGGCCGCTCCTCTCTCGGCAGATGTATCAGGGGGCTGCACTTCGGCTTGTTGTGGTTGAGGGAGTGGTGGGACGTATTCCTCCTCCTGAGGTCCTAGATCGAGCTCCGGTTCACCCCCTTCTACTTGCTCGTCTTCTTGTGTTTTTTCCTCTGTGAAACCGAGGTCATCTATCTCCTGAGCCGTCAGGACTACCTGTGCAAGATATCTTCTCTGCTCTTCTAGGCTCTGCGGTGGGCCTCCCAACTGCAGCGGCACATGTAGGCCTGCTGTGAGAGCTCTGCGTGCAATGGTTAGTTTCCTTTGCAACTGATCATTGGCTTCATCTCCTTCTGGTCTGGTGGCGTGGAGCAGCGTATTGAGAAAGGTGTGTTGCTGGGCTATCATGGAGAGCCGGGCCGCTTCTACCTGATTCTCAGCCAGCACCCTATCTCCTTTGGCCTTGGCTAGCCGGCGTGCTAAGTTCCGTACTCTATGCTCGTTATGATCAGACCATTCTTTTGCCCTTCTTTCCATATCTTCCAGGCTCTTCCCTTGATGGAGGGTCATTGCCATGAGTTGTTGCTGCTGGGCCTCGAGCTCACGGTGCAGGCGGGACTGCTCCTGGTGTTCCTCTGCGATTTGCGCGTTGAGCTGGTCCAGCTTCACCTACATTCTTCGCACTTATTCTACCCTTAATTGGTCCAGCTCTGCAGCCTCCTGTCTGATTTTGTCAAGCTGGCTTTGCACTTCCAGGTTGACTGTAGATAACTGATCATTTTTGCGCCGAAGGTGGGCATTCGTTTCTCTCTCCCCGTTGAGACGCTCCATCAAGATTTTTCTTCTTCCCTCCCAGGCAGCGTCACGTTCCTTCAGGGCTTTTAGTTCTTCCGCCTCCTTAGTGCTGGCTTCCTCCCTGAGCGCAGTGATTTCCCTTTGATATTCTGTTATCTGCTTCATTCTTTCCAGCTGGAGAGCGGCTTGTGATTCTCGTTCCGCTGCCAGCTCCTCCACGGCTATCCTCCTTTCCTGTCTGGCTCTTTGCAACTGTGCGAGCAACTCCTTCACGTACTCGTCGTATTGGCCTGTTGGAGGTGGGGGGTGGGGCATGGTTGTAGTGGTGGCAACCTCTTCTAATTTTTGCCTCTTCAATTCCGACCTTGGCTCCAGTTCGGTCATGGTTGCCCTTTTGGCTCCTGAAGCTGGGATGGCCACGGCTGCTTCCCTTGCCAGCTCCCTTTCCACCAGAAATTGCAGCAAGGTGACCACATTGCTCTCGTCGACTTTTGGGGTGTGCCCCCGGGTGGCAGTGGCAGGGGGTGTCATCATGATAGGGGTGGCTTGCATGGGTGGCATGAGGAGTGGGGAAGCTGGCCTGATTAGGTTATTTCCTTTTCCTTCTGCAAGGGGCAGGGACGCAATTTACTGGGATCGGGTGCCTCAGGTTGGTGCGGATCCCCTGCTCCTTCCTCGATGGAGCGACGGGTTGCCAGCTCCAAATCTTCCTCTTCCTTCCTTCTCAGCTCCTCCTCGGCCTTCTTTTTTCTTTCCTCCTCATCCCTCACCGACTCCCTTTGGGCCCATTCGAGATCTTCCTTCTCTTTCTTCTTTCGCTCCTCCTCTCTTTTTCCATGTAGGGCCTTAGTTCGTTGTTCCGCCTTCCTTTGTGGTGTAGCCTGGGGTTCTCCCTCCTCATCGGTGTCCATTTCTGTTTCATCAGACTGCTCTTCCACGTGAGGCTGGGACTGTGATGGTGATTCGCCACTTTTCTCATCACCTCCCTGGTTGTCTTCTCCTGCTTGTCCCTGCCCTATCGCTTCTTGAATGATTGCGGTAAGGACACCTCCAAACCCTATGATGGAGGCCTTGGAGGATGAGGCTTTGCGGGTCGATTGGGATGAAGGGGATTCTCCTGCCACGACTCTTCCTCCTGTCGCCAGGGCCTTTGCCGAAGCCTCAACTGTTGTCTTTCTTACGAACCCATTGAGGTTCACCTCGTCCAACGATTGCGCTGCGATGCTGTCGAGCAGAGGTACATTGATTTGGGCCATAATGCTGTTGTACCGCTGGCTTGAGAACAGGGCGTGTATCATCTTTGCCTGCAGCTGAATTTCTTGGTTGGGGATGTCTGTCAGGCTAATTCCATCGTTGGTGTGAACCTTCACTTTATCCATCCCCAACATGGCATAGACGTCTCTTTTTGGCTTCCTTTCCACCTTGTTTGGTAGCCCTAGTGCCCTTTCCACTAGCTCAGGGGTTAGCTCGATCTGCACCTGTCTGGTAGCTTCCCTGTCCCACACCATGACGGTGCCCCTGTTTCTGTTGAAGCTACGCAAGAACTCAGCACACAGGGTGTAGTTTATCCTCCGGCCCACTGCGTCCAGGTACTTCTGTAGGTGGCATTGCTCTATAATTTGCCGTACCGCCGGTTCTTCGATGACTACGTCTTCCAGGTTGAATACGTGGCGGAACTTTAGCTGGTTGAACGCTCTTGTTTCCACCGTGAGGCCGTACTTTACTTGTTCTTCCTCCGAGAAGGGGAGCTTGCGTGCTTTGTCCTGGCTTGCCATGGTCGCCACCTGCACATTTAGCCATTTCCCTTTTTAGTATTTTTTGGCAACTAATTTGTTGGATGACCAAAAACATAGCAGATTTTATTGCCCATAGCCCTAACTTTTCCTTTCAGACTTCTATCACCTTCTTTTATATGGCATTTCAATTTTGAGCATTTCACACTTGGTTTACTTTTTAGATTTTACTTCGTTTATCCCCTTACTGCCCCTTCCCCCTTTTGGAAAAGAAGAATCCGTCCCAGGATTGGAGGTTGTGGGGCCAAGGCGTTCATGTTTATTTGTGTAGGAGCCAAACATAGAAGTTGGGGTTATATTCCAGTTGTGCAGCATAGTCCAGGTCACAGGGCCGAATGCCTACATGTGTGATGTACGTGAGGACATATGTGAGCAAATCACCGGAGTCGACCCGACTTGCTATGTGGAGCTCTTCCTCTGTTAAGAGGTGGTCGAGATAGGGGTGCCCTGAGATATGATCATCCATGGGCCGACCCCAAAGAGTGGTTAACACTCTATACGAGGTAGGCGCGACGTAGGTGGGATCATATTCGGCCGTTTTGATGGCTCGGCATTGTTCGGCATTGGTCATTATGCGGCATCCGTCGACTTCCCATTTCAACCTAAGAGTGTACCACTACTTCAAGAAGGGTGATCCTGTATCCGCCAGGTGGGTCAGTGATGGCAGACATTGTCCGTGGGTCAAATGATGTGATGAGGCGTTGCTTAATGGCTTGCTCTTTGGAGACCTTGCTAGCGAGCAACTCAGCCGGCAGAGCGAGAAGCCTGTGCAAAGGCGAATTCAAAAGTCTCCCAAGAGCAAGGCATATTGCACACGTCTGTTGCAAAGGGTTCTGCTAATAGTTCCAAGTCCAGGCGATCATAGCTGAGGGCCAGTGCAACAAAGGTGGCATCGAGCTGTTTGATGCAGTCCACTACATCATCTCTAGTGTCCTCTGCAAGGTCAGCGGCCAGCATTAGAAATGACTTTCGTTCATAGGAGGGCTTAAGACCGGCAGCTGGTTGAGGTTTGCTAGAGCTGGAGGTTCTGACAGTACAGAGTTGCAGCTGGGGGTCCGTCTGAGTCGGCAACCTGGGTGTTGGCAAGATGGATGGGTCGGGTTTGATCTCAGGAGCTATGCTGCCGCCGTCAGCTAGGCTGCGGAGCGGCAGGTTGAGTTGGTTGGATGATGCCACTTGTGGTGATGGCCGTTGTTTGGGCCGATAGGCGTGTGCGACTCTCTTGGGTTGACACGTGGAGGGGTTGGATGAGTGGTATGAGCCCTGCGATTCATGGTCTTGAGGCGTCGGGGGACAAGGACTGATTAGACTTGAGGTCGACGTAGAACTAGTGCGTTTGGCAGTTGGGATTTTAGGGATCCACAGCGAGGCATTTCCCTCATAGTAGCCTTGTGCACGTAGGAGGATTTTAGGGACCCATATTTGTTTAATCACGCGGCACTTGCGGTGATGGCGTCTTGGTTTCCTAGGTTTAGATTTGTAGGTCTTATGCAGACATGCGCGTTTAGTTCTAGGCGGTTCTCGAGGCTATTAGGTACCCATCTGCAAGTGAGGCTGTTGGGGTTTTTCTTTGGGTGCTACTGGTTGTGGTTTATGGGGATCTGGGTGCGGTAGATATGCATGACCCCCCTCCTTAGTCCTACCTACGGCTGTTTCTATCGGTGGCCCTGTGAGCAGTGATAGGGTTACGAGGCCCTTGCTGAAAGTCGTGACAATACGCACGTTGCCGATTGTTAAGTGGATGCGTTGCGACTCATAATCAACATTGCAGTGGGTCTGCTTTTTAAAGGTTCCCCCGAGCAATGACTCTGTGCTTGCATCCATGGTACTTGGCAACATGTAAAACAGCATGGGGATAGTTTCACACTCGATAGAAATGGCGACTCGACATGTGCCGAGAAGCGGGTAGGATTGAGCTCCGTATGGGCTTAATTTGGCTGTTGTGGGATGAAGTATTGGCTTGCCGAGCTGGATCCAATGCTTGTGCATTAAAACATTAAAATCCTCCCCCTCATCAATCAGGGCGTTAAAGGAGCACGTTTGCTTGGCAGTGACCGTGACACGGAGGTAGGCGGGTTCTACAGGCTCCTCCTCATTCTTGTAGATTTCCGTAATTGTGGCTACTCGTATTTTGACGGGTGGTTCTACCATTGGTGGCTCATGCAAAGGATGAGTGGGCGGGTAGTACTTCTTGACCCGGCTGCCATTGAAGAAGCCCATTCCTTCACCATCCAGTGTCTCCAGCTCGACATTACCGGTTCGGCTGATTGCCTGGACCTTGAAGGGTCCGAGACCTCTCAATTTCATCTTTTGCTTATGTCCTTTAACTGAGTATAGGAGCACTAGGTCACCCTACTCAAACTCCCGTTGCTTGACATGTTTGTCAAACCAGATTTTGCGTCGGGCTTTCTCGCAGATAAGTGTGTGGGTGGCTAGAAGACGAATCTCTGACAGGCATTCCAGCTCAACCAAGCATTGCGTCCATGCTTCCTTCCCTTCCCACCGTTCTTGGAGTGCTATCCTCAGGCTAGGGATGAAGAATTCTAATGGGAGAATGGCTTCAGTCCCATAGGTCAGCCTAAAAGGTGTTTGACCGATGGCTGTTTTATAAGCTGTTCGGTAGGCCCACAAGGCTGCCATCAACTTGTTATCCCAGTCGCTTCGTGAGGCTGAGACCACTTTATTTAGGACATTGATGAGAATTTTGTTGGTTGATTTCGCCTGGCCATTAGCCTGAGGGTAGTATGGTGAGGATTTGCGATGGATGATGAGAAAGGCGGATAGGAGATGGGCTATCACTTCGTTGATGAAGTGCGTTCCTTGGTCGCTAACCAGTTCGATGGGGCAACCAAAGCGCGAGATTACTTGCTCCCATAAGAACTTGGCAGTCGTCCTAGCATCGTTTCTCCGCATGGCTCTCGCCTTCGCCCATTTGGTGAGGTAATCCGTGGCCACCACAATGTACTTGGCTTGTGAGTATTGCGCCGTGGGGCTGATGGGTCCTATGAAGTCAATCCCCCATTTTTTGAAGGGTTGGCGAGCAATAACAGGGGTTAACTCCATCCGATCTTTACGAATCGGGACTTTTGTCCGTTGGCACTCGTCACAATGCTTCACAAATTGTGTAGCATTGCGGAAAAGTGTGGGCCACCATAGTTGGGACTGCAGCACCTTCCGTGCTATTGTGTCTCTGCTAAAGTGTCCTCCTGCAATACCGTTGTGCGCGTCTGAGAGCACATTGTGCATCTCATGCTCACATACGCACCTACGTAGCAATCCGTCTTGCCCCAGCCTATAGAGCTGGCCTACAATCAGTTTGTAGGGCTGGATTTTCAGGATCAAGTGCCTAAGCCGTGCCCATTCTATTGGTCGCTCGGGCAGCCCATGCTCGAGCACTTGGACTATGTTGTCTGCCCAGTACGGTGTCAGATCGGCCCTGAATAGGTCTCCTTCGTTGGACAGATGGAATAAGTGGCTGTCCGGTAACTCGTCCATGATGCCTTGTCAAGCGGCTTCTCCTGTGGGTATACGGGACAAATGATCAGCCATGTAATGTTGTTTTCCCTTCCGCACCACCACGGAGAAATCGAACTCTAGGAGCAGGAGAAGCCATCGAGCTATACATCCTATAGCACAAGGTTTGTTCACTAAATAGAGCAGGGCTTGATGGTCTACGAAGAAGGTGAAGGGTGTGGCCAGCAGGTAATGCCGGAACTTCTTCACGGCGAACACCATGGCTAATCCCTCCCTTTCCATTGTCAAATAATTCATCTCCGTCTCAGTGAGTTGCCTGCTAGCAAAACTTACTGGGTAATCTAGGTTATGCTCACCAGGTTGGCACAACACTGCCCCCATGGCAAACTTAGAGGCGTCAATGTGTATGTGGAAAGTAATGGTCCAGTCTGGGGCTCGTAGAATAGGTGCCGTTGTTAGAGCCTTTTTCAATTCTTCATATGCCCATTGGCATGCTTCGGTCCACTCGAAGACAATTAGCAGCTTGTACAATGGCCTAGCGATCAGTGCGTAGTTCAGTACAAACCACCGATAGTATCCTATGTGACCTACGAAGCATTGAACTCCCATGTAATTACCTAGGGGTGGAAGGTCAATGATAACTTTGACCTTTGAGAAGTCCGTGGCAATGTTCTTTGACACCACGTGTCCCAAGATGCATCCGTGCTTCACCCAAAACTGACACTTCAAGGGGTTCAGGGAGAGACGGTATAAGTGACACCGTTCAAAGACCGCGCGGAGTTTGTCTAGATGTTCAATCCAGGTCGAATGGACACACAGGTCATTGACAAAGACCTCTAACTCCTTGCGAAGCATGTCCTTGAATATGGTGCACATGAGGCGTTGAAAGGTGGCGGGGGCATTGGTTAACCTAAAGGGCATGACTACGTACGCAAAGACGCCCCACGAAGGTGGCTGTCTGCAAGATGCACTTGCACCTGATTGTACCCCGAGAAGCCATCCAGGAAACTATAGGCTTTCTTACCTGCCACTCTCTCAAGCATGTGCTCGGTGTATGGCAATGGGTAGTTGTCTCTCTTTGTAGCAGCGTTCACCTTCTTGTAATTGATGCACACTCGAATCTTGCCGTTTTTCTTCATCACAATGACTATGGGTGACACCCAGTCTATGTGCTCAATTTTGTAAATGAATCCAGCTCTCATCAACTTGTCGATTTCCTCCTTGACAGCATGAGCGTGCTTTGGATTCATGGGGTACGGTCGCTGCTTGACCGCTGTTGCATTCGATGTCATGGGTATGTTGTGAGTCACAACACTTGGATCTACCCCTCGTAGCTCATCTAAGGACTAAGAAAATATGTCTATGTACTCCCGCAAAAGAGTGACAAGACTGGACTCTTCTTCAGTAGTAGTCAAGTCCTCGGCAATGAACACTGGTCGGGGGTACTTCCCCTCCCAGGGCTAGGTTTACCTCCTTGACCTTGGCTGGCCCTTCGATTGGTTCGCTGGTTTGCCCTTGGCGCTTGGCACTTAGCAGAATCACTACCCTATCCCCTTTTTTGAACTTAGAGAAGCATTTAGGGAGGTCTTGCGGCTTCCTTTGTTCCTCTAATAGCGCATCCTTGGGCCGCTTTGCCTCATCCTACCGCAACCGTCTGCGCCTCAGGTGGACTGGTAAGTCCCCCTTGGTGAGTTTGGTCATGGGTGGCCTAGGGATTTTTGGGTCACTATCCGAAGTAACTTCCGATTTAGAGTTAAACCCCCCATTTTCACTAGAGGAGGTGGTCTCCCCTGGTGGCCGCAGTTCAGATGGCGATTCGGTTCTAAGCAGTGCTGCCGTTCTTGGTTGGGCTAGGCTGGCTTGCTCAAGGTCTACTGCTCCTATCCGTTCCAACCAAGCACGATCACATTTCATACACATAACTCCTTGGTCCACTCTAAGGGCTTGTCTCTTCTGCGGCTTAGCATCTGCCCGTATCTGCTCAATTTCTCACCCTTCGGTGTCGTATTCTATGGTATCCACCTCACCCTCACTTTCATCATCGAAGGATTGGCAATCTTCGTATTCATCACAGGAATCTTTATCGCTCGACTGCTCATCGTCTCCCAAGGCTTGCTCTGCTTCGTCTTGTTGGTCGGGAACCAAAGCCCAGTTATACCTGAGGTT